>NW_020664522.1:1859435-1887404 GCF_002925995.2 Terrapene triunguis | reverse complement strand
CAGAAGTAAGCGTAGCAGTACCTGCAATCCCCCTTACAATAACCTTGTGACCCCCCACAACTCCTTTTTGAGTCAGGATCCCTACAATTAACACACCATGAAATTTCAGATTTAAATAGCTGACATCATGAATTTTACAATTTTTAAAATCCTATGACCATGAACTTGACCAAAATGGACCGTGAATTTGGTAGGGCCCTATCTATGGTACACTTAAATCCCACCTATAGTCCCAAAATGTGGGACTGAAGTGAGGCATAGGCCTGTTGTACTGATTTTAAGGGCCAAAAGACTTAATGGTACTTATAAAGTCTTTTACTGTTCAACATTAAAACAGTGATACTTTGATTCCTTAGATTTGGGGGGCTGACAGAGGCCTTGGTTTACTTGATATTTTGGCAAATACCCCACAGCATGTATTGTAAAGTTGAAAGTTTATTGATTAACCACAAGAAGGAAGAAATTAAAAGAAGCATTTATCCTGGAACTGAAATTGAGTGGTTGTGCAAAACAAATGTAATTAAAACCGTTGAAGTCTCTCTCCTTTTGGAGGCAAAATATTAGAGGCTCTTATTTTCAGAATAATTGTTCTTTGATGAAAAGGAAAGGGTTAATTTTACTTTCAATCCTGAGGTGTAAAGAGTATTCACTTCTCCTGTTTCTAACAAACAGACAGACGCAAAGTGGAGGAGAGATAGGATATAAAAGCCGAGGTGGGGGGAAGACAGCTTTTGTTGATATCTTTAGAACCCTTGATGGCCAGTCAATCATGAATGGATACTTTGGCTGACAGGTTGACCGAGGCATCTGTTGCCTGAACACTGGCTTACATTCTGGCCAGGGATGTCATTTGTTTTGGTCTTTTCTTCTTATACAGGACAGGACTGTAGTAATCTCATCTTGCGGTGCTAATGCAATGCAGTTGATTTCAGGATTTGATGAAAAGCCAAGAGAATAAGAGAAAAGATAGGAGGAAAGAAGTGTGGGAGGAAGCAATACAACAGGAAAGAGACAGAATAGGCTCCTACATGCCTTTGAGATGCTGGCAATTATGTATCCCCATTGATGGGCTGAGGACTGGATGTCATGGTGATGATGATTTTCAGAACTCACAAGCAAAAAACAAAGCTCCTTGAACAAGGGCAAGGTCTGTTGGGCCTCCTCTCAGGAAGAAACTCTTTCAGTCTGGTCTGCCCCATTTATCCTGGGGTCAGGGAAGATGAGATGAGAGAAGATGGACTGGATGGAAGATGAATTTTTTTTCAAAGATTCTTTTTAAGAACCCCCCTCAAAGGGAAAAGTGGGTGGCATAGTTCATCCCCTCATTATTTTGTTCACCAGTTAGGCCTAATATCCAACACACCAATTTTGGTCCATTAACTTCTGGCTCTACATCATCTGTTTTTACCAAACATGATTTCAACAATCCTTGAATCATGTCATCAGGCCCTTTTGGTTTGGGCTGATCCAGTTTCTCTGTTTGGTTTTCTTGCAACTGTATATAACATGTAATTACTGAAAACAAGTTGACCTATTTTCCATGGTTAATTCCCAAGCAGGCAAAAAGATATAGGTTATTGTGACATTTTATGAACTTGCACATACTTTTTACATTTGAGCTTACTATTGGGGAAAATTTTTAGATCCACTAATCACAACAGGCCTTATGCTGACTCGTGTGCAAAGGCGAATTTCACCCAGTGAGAATAAAACATGTTATTCTAACACTTGTGATGCCACCACAAGCCTCTTATGCTCATGCTTAAGGGAAAATGTTAGGGGCCAAGTTCTCTGCTGGGGTCAACTTTCAGTGGAGCTGCACTGGTTTATAGTAGCAGAGAATTTGACCCTATGTATTTTTTTCCTGCTTCAGTAAATATATATATCAAAGCGGGATGGTATAACTCAGAAACATTTGTGCCAGAAGGTTGCTATCTTTTTCACACATTAGACTCCTAGAGCCAGGTCCTCAGCTCTTATAAATCAGCATAACTCTATTGATTTCAGTAGAAATGCACTGAGAAACACATGCTGAGGATTTGGTCCATACTGTAGTGCCAGTGAAGTGCCAAATGGAGCCACCCTTTATAAGAAATGTTAAACTAAGGTCCCTTATGTTCACTTCTGGGGCCTAGTCAGAAGTGGACCTGAGCTGGAAAATTCAGATCTGGATTCTGGAGTGTTTGGATCTGGGCCACATTCTTTTCTGTTACCTGTGGCTATAGCCTGGCCTATACTTGTACAGCTCCGTTTCACAGGTATGTAAAGCAAGGCTTCAGTTATTTTTTAAAGTTTGCAAATATAAATTTAGCTGCTGCTGGCTCCAAGCAGGATCAGAGCATGCACCTAGGTGGAATGGAGCATTGCAAAATGGCAGAAGTCCAGGAGAGGGAGCATGGTCAGGGGACAATGATAGGAGAGTAGATGACATTTTGTGCCAATATATAAAAAAGGGCAAACATAATTATAGACCTGGGTAATTATAGGCCTGTCAGCCTGACATTGATCCCAGGCAATATAATGGAGCTGCTGATACAGGACTCGATTAATAAAGGAGGTTAATGTAATTAATGCAAATTAATATGGGTTTATGAAAAATAGCTCCTGTCAAACTAATTTGATATCTTTTCTTGATGAGATTACAGGTGTTGTTGATAAAGGTAATATATTTAGACTTCTGTAAGGCATTTGAATTGGTATTGAATAACATTTAGATCAAAAAACTAGAACAATATAAAATTAACATGGCACGTGTTAAATGGATTAAAACTGGATAACTGATAGCTTTCAAAAGGTAAATGTAAATGGAGAATTGTCACAGTATGGGTCTGTTTTCAGCAGGGTCCCACAGTGAATGGTTGTTGGCCTATGTTATTCAATATCTTTATCACTGACCTGGAAGGAAACATAAAATCATCACTGATTAATTTTGCACATGACACAAAAACTGAGGAAGTGATAAATAATGAAAAGGACAAGATCATTGGTTAAGAGTGATTTGAATTGCTTGGTAAACTGGGCACAAGCAAACAACACACATTTTAATATGGCTAAATGTAAATATATACATCTAGGACAAAGAATGTAGGCCATACTTACAGAATGCGGGACTCTCGCCTGGGAAGCAGTGACTCTGTAAAATGTTTGGGGGTCATGGTGGGTTATCAGCTGAACGTGAGCTCCCAGTGTGATGCTGTGGCCAAAGAGCTAATGTGATCCTGGGATGCATTAACAGGGGACTCTCGAGTAAGAGTAGAAAGGTTATTTTACTTTTGTATTTGGCACTGGTGCAATTGCTGCTGGATTACTGTGTCCACTTCTGGGGCCCACAATTCAAAAAGAATGTTGATAAATTGGAGAGGGTTCACAGAAGATCCGTGAGAATGATTACTGGATTAGAAAACATGCTTTACAGTGATAGACTCAAGGAGATCAATCTAGTTAACAAAAAGAAGGTTAAGGAATGATTTGATTACAGTCTATAAGTACCTACATGGGAACAAATGTTTAGTAATGGGCTCTTCAGTCTAGCAGAAAAAGGTATAACATGATCCAATGGCTGGAAGTTGAAGCTAGACAAATTCTGACTGGCAATAAAGTGTACATTTTTATCGGTGGGAGTAATTAACCATTGGAATAATTTACCAACTGTCCTTGTGGATTCTCCATCACTGACAATTTTAAAATCAAGATTGGATGTTTTTCTAAAAGATCTGCTTTAGGAATTATTTTGGGGGAACTTCTATGGGTTGAGCCATCAAGGAGGTCAGACTAGAGGATCACAATGGTCCCTTCTGGCCTTAGAATACATGACAGAGTTGTGCTACCAGACCTTGGAATGTGGAGGAGGCCAGAGGAGGGAGTTCTTACGGGTGGAAGGCTAGGAGATTGGCAGGGAGTGGAGAAGGGATGAATAATAATAATAATTCATAACAATAATTATTATTATTATTTATTATTATTTTATTTATTATTGCTATTATTTATTATTTGTCTTGTGGTAGCACCTAGGAACTCCAGTCATGGACCAGGACCCCATTGTGTGGGACACTGTAGAAACACAAACCAAAAAGACAGTCCCTGCCCCCAAAGAACTTACAGCCTAAGTATAAAACAAGAGATATAGAAATAATGAGACAATATCTGTCAGCATGATAGGCAGTGGTCTCAGCACAAAAGGAGGTACAGGGGATCAGAGGGCATGGAAACAGGGTGTAGTGGTACCTGTTCACTAGAATATACACATTTGGGAACAATAATGAGCTGTGAAAAAAAGGTGAGGCAAATTCAGTAAACTTTTGCAGAGAATCTTTTGAGGAATTTGTCCAACTCCACTGAAAATTGACCAATTTATTAAATGAACAGATCTGTTCTGATATTATTCACATCTTACTCATCTGTCCTTGTAGATACCTTCCATCTAATGGCAAGAACAAGGGTAAGACACAAAAGTCAATGCACCTATGTAGTGAGGCGGTATGGCCTCCCTCTGACCCATAGGGGTCTGAACCACCCTCCATGCCCAAGTGGGCAGAGCCAGGCCTGCCTCGCTCCTCCCGCTGGAAGTATGTCACCAGGGCAGCAAGTATAAAGGGTGGGGGCCTCCCGCTCAGTTGGAGCACAGACACCGAAGGAGGCAGACGGACCCTGCTTGACCCGGCCGCTGACCCTGCTGCTGAGCCCAGCGGCACCCAGCCCGCCGGGGAACCTGCTTCTGCCACAGAGCTGCTGGGACTGCTGCTGGCCACCTACTCCGAAGAGGTGGAGGACGCAGCACTGGTGCAGGTACACCCCGAGGGGAGGGGAGGGAGGCCCAGGGACAGCCGACCTTAGTCGGGTTGTAGTTCAGCCTGAGGCACGGTTGGCGTTTTGTAGCTGGATCTCGTCTGACCCAGTGGTGGACCACTCTGCCACTGTTAGGGCCCTGGACTGGGGTCCAGTGGAGTAGGGTGGGCCCGGACCCTACCTACCACCCCACCCCTGGGGTGGCATCCGCCCCTCGCCAGGTCCAGTGGCCTGCGCTTGTCGATTGTCCCCCGAAGCTAGGCCGCCCAACCACTAGGGTTTGCTCCGTCTCTGCAGCAAGAGGCCAGGACTAATTGACTGCTGGGTGTGCTCTCTCTCTGCAGCTAGAGACCAGAGCTCATTGGCTACTGGGTTTTCTCTGCCTCTGCAACCCGAACCCAGAGCTAATTGCCTACTGGCTTTGCCCCATCTCTGCAGCAAGAGACCAGGGCTAATTGACTCTTGGCTTGCCCTGTCTCTGCACCAACGGACCAGGGGTGATTGACTCCTGGATTTGCTCTGGCCCTGCAGCTAGAGCCCAGAGCTAACTGACTGCAGGTTTGCGCTGTCTCTGCCTACAGAGGCTAGAGCTAATTGACTACTGTGTTTGCTCTGCCCCTGGCTGAAGGGCCTGGAGCTACTTGTTGCCTGTGCAGGCTCTGAGTCATGTAGGGTGACCAAATGTCCCGATTTTATAGGGACAGTCCCGATATTTGGAGTTTTGTCTTATATAGGTGCCAATTACCCCCCCACCCCCATCCCGATTTTTCACACTTGCTGTTTGGTCACCCTAGAGCCATGCCAAAAGGACCCAGAGACCATAGACTAAGCTGTGCACAGCCTCTGTGTGCAGGGCCCAAGGGGTATAGACAGTTGGCTACTTAGCCCGTTAGACTGGTCGGGACGCTAACGCCTAACGCTAATTCTCCTGATAGTAGGTAGCGGCCCCGACGATGTAGGGAGGTGGTGTGGCCTCCCTCTGACCCAGAGGGGGTGGGACAGCCACCACACCAGTACAACCCTCCACAGCCTGTTCTGTCAGGTTATCAGCATTGTGAAAGAGCATAAAAAAGGAGAAAATTAGTTATGAAACTGGGTACAAAATGGGAAAACTCTCAAGGAAAACATTCCACCCCACACTGAAAATTGACACTTGCGAGGTTGTTGTTAAGGTCAGCATTAGGTCAAGGAGGGAAAGGAGCTGCATTTTACAACACTTTACCCCCCAGTTATTTGAGTTCAATCACTCATCCACGGCTAATGTCTTCCTGCTTTTTGTGGGAAATACTATTGTGTAATGACAGAGATGAGGCTGACAGGATGTTCCTCACAAACCTGTGTTCAGCACCATTTTCCCTTATTGTACTAGGATAGCTGCAGATCAGGACCTTCAACTTCTGACAGCCCCTATCCACTGAGATTTCAGCAACCGCACCCAGGAATAGCAGCATTTTGTGGTGACAATGGTGGTAGCTATGGTGTAATAAAAATGCCACTTACTTTACCAATATAGACATGAATAGAGATGGTCTTTGGGGGCCACTTCCCCTCCATGAATTTGGGGACTCAGAAATGACCAGGTTCATCTCAACTTTCATTACAAAACTGCAGGTTTTTTGCCCTTTTCATTATAAAAATGTTAGTGAAAATATAGCCCAATTGGACTGTGTTGGATAGAGCTGGGACAGATTTTGTGGTTTAACCATCAGCTAATGCAGATGAATGTTCATTTTTTTATTACACTGGACAAGGCAACCATTAATAGGTAGTCAGCCAGCTGCCTGAACGATCAGAAAAGTGAGAAGTTCAATAGATATCTTGAGTTAAACTGCTTAGTGTACATTTGAAGTTATTCAAACATGTGAAAATCTTGTTACCAGATGGATTTTCAGCTTTATGACCTGTTCCAACTAGATCTGATCTTTTTGAGATGCTAGTCACATCACTTAATGAACTGCTGGAAGGCTCTCATATACCAGGGTGATGGGTTTGAAATAAAAACCAGAATAGAACAGAATTCAGATCAGATAAAAAATTTTAAAAAATGGAATTTTTATGGTAGCACCTAGAGGTCCCATTGTGCTGGGCCCCCATTGTGCTGGGTACTGTACATACTGTGGCAGAGCTCTGACGTTGCTCCCCGGGGGTCCTGCGCTTCTAGGCGGTATATGCTAGCCTCAGTGGCTCACTGTGACCCTCCATGTAGCCCTTCTCTCTCTAGGGCCAGGTTTACAGTCTACTGAACCCTTTTCATCATAAGCCAGCAAGGAGGTTGGTGAGAGAACTCCCACAGTCTCTGTTGTCTAGGGGCTTGTTTCAGAACAGTTTAGCCTCCTGTCCTGACAGCAGGGCCAGCTCCAGGGTTTTGGCCGCCCCAAGCAGCCAAACAAAAAAACCCAAAACAAAACAAAAAAGCCGCGATCATGATCTGCGGTGGTAATTCGGCGGGAGGTCCTTCGCTCCAAGCAGGAGTGAGGGACCCTCCGCCGAATTGCTGCCGAACAGCTGGACGTGCCGCCCCTCTCTGAAGTCCCCCCCCAAGTACCTGCTTGGTAAGCTGGTGCCTGGAGCTGGCCCTGCCTGACAGGGGCCTGACTTCCCCTCCCAGGAGGTGTTCCTGGAGTGGTGGGTTGGGGGGAACCCAGGCCCACCCTCTACTCCGGGTTCCTGCCCAGGGACCCTAATGGTAGCAGCTGTTGGCAGCCAATCTTTCACTGCCAGAGTTGCTACATTTCCCTGGGCCACTTCCCCACAGCTCTCCTGCTTCTCCCTTCTTCACCCTTACCTTACGGTTCCCTTATCAATAACTTGAGGGTGTCTTCATTAACCAGCCCTTCAGCCGCACTTCCTCTCCCCTGGCTCTCCTCTGCCTGACTGGAGTGAGCCCTTTTTATAGTATCAGCGGGGCCTTAATTAGAGTCAGGTGGTCACATTAGCTTAATGGCCTCACCTGACTCTTTGCAGGTTAATTGGAGTCAGGTGTTCTCATTAGCCTGGAGCAGCCCCTGCTCTGGTCAGTCAGGGAACAGAAAACTGTTAATCCAGTGGCCAGTATATCTGCCTTCTGCTACTCCGCTGTACCCAACTGGCCTAGGTCTATCACAATACACATAGTGAAAGACAGTCCCTGCCCTGAAAAGCTTACAACCTAAATACAACAAGACACCAGGGATACAGAAGTTATATGACTTGCTCAGGGTCACAGAGCAGGTCAGCAGCAAAAGAGCAAAGCTGTCCTGAATCCCAGGCCAGCGACCTAACCACTAGTTCGTGCTGTCTCCCAACTCTGCTTTTCATTACCCCTATCCCATTAGACAACCTTCCCATTTTATATAAAAGTCAGAATTCTAGTGTTTGGGAGTTTTTCATGCTTTGCTCCTGAATTTTGATGGATCTCTAATGCTTGAACAGGGCAGCCCAACTTTTACCAAATTATTGTCTATCACAAATGTGACTTTCTAATGTGTGACTATAACTATGCCTCACCCTGGCAGAGCCACGTTTCAATGCTTTTTAACATAATATGCTCTTTTCTGTAGCCCAACAAAGAATTAGGCTCTTTAATAATTCTTGTAGCTGAAAATATTTATGCTGAAAAACCAATGATTAAATTGATTGGTTATTCTACAATAGAGTATCCAGGACAACGTTTAGAGCATCCAAAATGTCATGCTTAACCAAAGGATTCACAAGAAGAATTTTAACTTCATTGCTAGACTTTCCATGGAATTGCATTTACTGTCCCCAAGAACTAGGTTCCAAAAGAAAGTAGAAGGGTAGCATAACGGTATCCTTTCACAGATGCAGAGAGCCATATTGGCAGGGCAGAGGAGCTATAGCCATTATTTTGACCCATTGGCTGGAACAGCAGCTAGCTAGGGAGTGTTGCTGCAGCTCCACAGCCTACCTACAATTCTGCCCACTTTCAACCTGTGCAGAGCTCCCCATACCACCTTATTGCTTAGGCAAATCCAAAGCAGTGCGGACCAACGCATGTTCATTTTCACCATCTGAGTCACCAGCAGAAGGTTGATTTTCTTTTTTGGTGGTTCGGAGTCTGTAGTTTCCACATTGCAGTGTTGCTCTTTTAAGATTTCTGAAAGCATTTTCCACACCTTGTTCCTCTCAGATTTTGGAAGGCACTTCAGATTCTTAAACCTTGGGTCAAGTGCTGTAACTATCCTTAGAAATCTCACATTGGTACCGTCTTTGCGTTTTGTCAAATCTGCTGTGAAAGTGTTCTTAAAACGAACATGTGCTGGGTCATCATCCGAGACGGCTATAACATGAAATATATGGCAGAATGCGGGTATAACAGAGCCGAAGACGTACAATTCTCCCCCAAGGAGTTCAGTCACAAATTTAATTAAGGCATTATTTTTTTAACAAGCATCATCAGCATGGAAGCATGGCCTCTGGAATGGTGGCCGAAGCATGAAGGGGGCATATGAATGTTTAGCATATATGGCACGTAAATACCTTGCGACTCTGGCTACAAAAGTGCCATGTGAATGCCTGTTCTCACTTTCAGGTGACATTGTAATTAAGAAGCAGTCACCAGTATCTCCCTTAAATGTAAACAAACTTGTTTGTCTTAGCAATTGGCTGAACAAGAAGTAGGACTGAGTGGACTTGTAGGCTCTAAAGTTTTACATTGTTTTGTTTTTGAGTGCAGTTATGTAACAAAAAAAATCTACATTTGTAGGTTACACTTTCACAGCAAAGAGATTGCACTACAGTACTTGTATGAGGTGAATTGAAAAATACTATTGCTTTTGTTTATCATTTTTACTGCGCAAATATTTGTAATCAAAATAATAATATAAAGTGAGTACTGTACACTTTGTATTCTGTGTTGTAATAGAAATCAATATATTTGAAAATGTAGAAAAACATCCAAAACTATTTAATAAATTTCAATTGGTATTGTATTGTTTAACAGTGCGATTAATCACAGTTAATTTTTTTTAGTTAATCGTGTGAGTTAACTGCGATTAATTGACAACCCTAGTAAGGATATACAGAAAACAGAGTGTACGACAGTGAAACTTATAATAAAACATCTAAAATAAACACAGCCATACCAAAGAGAGTCAGTCAGGCCCTAAAAGTGAAGCAGAAAGCATAAATAAGGCGGGATAGAAATGAATAGCAATCAGATGAGAAAAACTCAGCTGAAAAATTCAATCCGTCTTGGAAAATAAATGAGACCATGGAAAGCCACAGTTTTTTTAGGAAAGAAAATGAAGAGGAAATAAAAATAAGGATGCATGAAGCAGTCCAGAAGTGTTGACCAGTGTCTTCACAAAGGCCTATGCCCTTATGTCAGACCAGCAAGAGCTGAGCCAGATATGTCACAGAGGCCTAACGCTTGATAACCCCCCAGCTAAACAGAGTTGCAGAATCAGTAACCCTCACAATGCTAATGGTGCAGCAACCTCACTGGGTACATCTACATTGGCTGTGGCAGTGAGTCTCTGAGCCCGAGTCAACAGAGACTGACTTGTGTGGCTTGCACTACCACACTACAAATAGCTGTGTAGAGAGCACTTTTAAGACGCAGCTCAGGCTCTGAAGCCCACCTCGCTTCCTAGGCTTCAGAGCCTGTGCTCCAGCCCGAACAACAACTTAGAAGCACTGCATACACAGCTATTTTTAGCATGGTAGCATGAGCCCTACAAGCACAATTCTATTGACCCAGGCTTGGAGGCTCATTGCCGTGGGCTGCCACCAGCTGGGTAGACATACCCACTGTGGTTTTGGCCTTCACAACAGTAGCTGGAACCGCTAAACCAGAGCCTTCACAGAAATCTGTATCTTGAAATCATCGCAGGGAGGTGAGGTTTATAGATTGCTTTGCAAACTCCGTAGAAAGGTTCTCATTTTCTCTTCATGTCTATAGGACTTTTCCATCTGAAGCAGCATATTTTAAAATAGAGAACAAGGTGGTGCCCTGAACAAGTGCTGTAAGAAGACATTTGCATCATTAGCAAAACTTGATGAAAAATCATGCTTCCACCAGTTAGGCAACAAATGGCATGTAAGGGGATTCTAGCAGAGCTGGTTAGAAATTTTATTTTTCGCCAATTTTTTTTTTTTGGCAAAAATGATTTTTCTTGAAACCCCCCAAGCCCCCAAATATCCATTTAATCAAAAAAGCCATTTTTCCATTGAAAAAATGTTTTGATGGAAGATTTTTTTTGCCACCTTAGTTGCTAATGAAACTATAAAGTGAAAAGAGAAATCCCTCGTGTTGCCCACTGTACGATTTAGTGTGTGTTTTTGTCACATCTTTGTCACCA
This sequence comes from Terrapene triunguis, assembly GCF_002925995.2. Classification (NCBI taxonomy): domain Eukaryota; kingdom Metazoa; phylum Chordata; order Testudines; family Emydidae; genus Terrapene; species Terrapene triunguis. The sequence continues at coordinate 1,876,317 of NW_020664522.1, read as the reverse complement.
GGGTAATGCTACTGTAAGATGCCCATGATAAACACAAGGGTGAAAGAGAAACACAGCCCATAGAAGTGTGTGAGTCCAAATGTGGGCAACATCCTTGCTGCTATTTTAAGAAACACCTTGTGTGATTTGATAACAGCAAATTTAATGAGCAGACCCACCCACAGACATGTACGCAGTTAAATTTTTTATCTACAGACCTGAGCAAACATTAGCAGAGGAAAGTCCTTTTCTGCGGATAGTGAGCCATCAAAGTGATATAGAAAAGACTTCCAGCTGCAGTCTGCATATGAAGGAACTATTCACACAGGCCTGGCTGCATTTTCCTGGTGGTGTAATCAAATTTATCTTTTTAAAATAAAACTGCACAAGTAAAAATAAAAACCTCGTGTATGTTTTCCTCATGAGCTTTCTGCTCAGTAGGATCAGGTTTCACAACTACTTCTGGGCACTGTAATTTTAGATGCAGATATACTGCACATTATGTACAGGACAATGAAGCTGCATGAGGTCATGACCCAGTAATGGATCAGAACTCATTTTGAAGAAACACTACATGATGTACCAATCTTTCCTCAGTGTCTGCAGATCTGGGAGGCTGGAATTCATCACACTGAAGCCTTTTATACTCCGCATTCAGAGCTGCCAACAAGCCATTGTGCTCACTCGTGCCTCTAAGATGGTTTCATAAAGTGTGTATTGTATACAGAGTCCAGACAAAATGGTTCAGACTGAGCTGAGCCTTTGCTGGAGATGAACCATTTTTGAGATTCAAAAGAGTTAGATTCATTTTTTATTAAAAGTTTTGCTTCTTTTCATATATCCGTATGTAATTCCTGGTTCTATCTGGGATGAGAGGTAAATGGGTTATAAGAGGCTCTTCCAGCTTGATTAGTACCACAATGCACCAGAAATCTCTCAAGAAAGAATGTTTTTGGAGCTTTCCAGCCCAGTTTTGCAGACTCATGAAGCTTTGCTAAAGTTCAGACGCTGTAAGATTCCAAACTTTTGAATACTTGCCCTTCTCGAATGACCATGGTTAGCTGATTAGTAGCATATTGCTTCACTACCCTTCTTGTTTCTTGCTCAAGGTACATATAGATGTTTATTAACAAGTAGGTAATACCATTCTTAATAAGCTTAAAAACGTATAAATTATGCCCAAATTGTTCCAGCTACATCTGTGAGCAGAAAGGACACTCTCTGGGTGTCTAATGACAGCCTTACATTTTCTGCTGTTAAAACTCTGACTCATGTGTCCACTAAAATATCACTTATACAGTGGGGGCCCTTAAAAAGTTTCTTTTTATCTTTTTTACCATTGATTAAGGTATTACCAGTGGGAGCAGCTACTACTCATATTTGGAAAGGGGAATGCCACTAATGCTAACACCAACAAATACAAGGTCAGGACCATCCATCTAGAAACAGAGAATGCAAGTCATACTTACCAAGCGGGGTACTATATTCTGAAAAGTGGTGACTCTGAAAATGTCTTAGGGGTCATTTTAGATAAACAACTGAACAGGAACTCCCAATGTCATGCTGTGGCAGGAAGAGCAAACAGTATACTTGGATATATTAATAGGGAATTATTAAGTAGGAGTAGGAAGGTGATATTACCTGTGTATACGACACTGGTAAGATAGGTACTGTAATAATTTGTCCAGTTCTGATGTCCACACTTTAAAAAGGATGCTTAAATATTGAAGGAAGTTCAGAGAGGAGCTACAAAAATTAATTTGCAGTCTGGAAAATATGCCTTATAGTGAGTGACTGAAGGAGCTCAAGATACCTAGTTTATTGAAGAGAAGGGTAAAAGATTATTACTTGATATCCTTTCACAGAGGAAGGAGATACAAATATCTTTAACTGAGCAGCCAAATCAAGCAGTGAGCTGTGTAATCTAGCAGAAGCTGACATGAGTAAATTTAAACTGGAAATAAGATGCACATTTTTAAATGGGGGTAATTAACCTTTGAAACAGATTACCAAAGGTAACAGTAAATTCTCCACCACCTGCTGTCTTTACATCAAGATTAGATGTCAAAAGATATGCACAGGTTATTGGGATAGCTTCAGGAATCACTGGATGAAATCTACCACCTGTGTTCTTTGAGTGTGAACTTCATGTAGTGAAGTGACATGCCATCACTGTATGTGGTGGATCATGGCATGGGAAAGAGAATAGTTACAAGAAAATAAATGTATCTGTAAGGAGCCTAAATCCTTAAAAACTCCATAGCTAACCAGACAAGTTAGTTGTGTGTTTACATGCACAGTGTTGAGTTTTGTCAAGGGACAACTTTTGTTTTCCCCAGGGAAGTGGGTGGTAGGTTTCTCTTTTCTTCTGGAGGGGAGAGAAATGGAGATGGCAGATTTTACCTCTTTGCCACTCTGCCCTCCAGGAGAGGGCAGAGGGAACCAGCAGGGTGACAGCTCTTCCTGTACAAGAAAGGATGTAAATAGGAGACTCCTAATTTGAGTAACTCTTCTCCCATTAGGTGCCAATTCTGTTCCAACTACTGTTGGAAAAATGCTTCCTAAATGATGGTCAAGTCCCTCTGAAACGGATTTTAATGAGACTGAGATCTAATTTAATTCTCTTTGCTATATAAATAGAATAAACCAGTAGGGCACCTAGAGCCTTGGATAGGCATATTTATTATTTTAAATCTAAATAAATAAATACACAAATTCCTGTGAGGTCTCTGGATCAACATCTGTAGTTTGCTGGGCTGATGTTAAGGTTCAGACCTCTTTGAGGACACTTGTTCAGCAGTTTTAGTATGCTTGGCTGAAGTCAAAGTCACAAACTTTCGTGAGGGCACTGGATCAGCATTTCTAGCTTGTTGGGCTGATGTGAAGACTCAAGCCTCCGTGATTTCACTGGCTCTGCACCTCTATCTAGCAGTCTGGGCTGGTGTCTAGGTAGGTGATTCTCTGAGGTTACCTACTGAGCACCTCAGACTTGCTGATGTAATTTCAAAGAAGAGACTTTTGTGAAGATTACTGGTTCAGCCCTTTGCCTTGTTAAGCTGACGTCAAAGTGTGGGCCATTGTCAACTCACTGGCTCAGCAAATCTAGCTTGCTCAGTTCACTGGTGTAGCAGCTTTTGAATGCCGGGCTGTTGCCATAGAAATACACAACCCCTTCTGAAGTTACTGGATTAGCACATCTAGCTGCTTTCTGGGCTGAAGTCAGAGAACGGGTGTCAGTGAGGTCTCAAACACAGCACATTTATCTTTCTGGGATTGTGCCAAGGAATAGACCTATGTGATGTCACTGGCTACTGGGGGCTAGATTGGCTGCTAAGCAGGCTGCCAAGATTTGCTATCCCCATCTACTCTCACAGCTACCTAATGATTTCCTTAGTTCTAGTATCTCTCAGAGCTGGGCAGGTAGTGAATTGGAAAGGTGTCAAACACTGGCTGCCTCGCATTTGCTCATTCACCTCTCCTCTGGCCCCAAGCAGCAGCTGTGGTGGCAGCAACAGGGATACATTCCACCGCTGGGAAGAAGACATATGTGTGTGTCAGCAGGGGAGAGAGGACCTGTTGGGGAAATAGCACTGTTGTGTTGGTAAGGGTAGCTGCCTCAGACCCAAAGGGTTATGATTAGAGCATGTAGCAAATCTTCAAAATTCACAATTTTGACAAAGAAGTCAACATTTTTATGAAAATGTTTTCCCTTTTTTTGTCACAACTCAAAATTATGATGAAAATTTCTTGGAAATTTTTCAACATTCAAAATTTATCAGCAAATGCATCATTACCAAAATACCCCATGAAATGTTCATGAAAATATATCCAGTTTTACTGCCAGCTCTAGGAAAGTCCTAGTTTACTGTTACAATATTAAACAGTTAAGAGTGGTCTGTGATTTTGTGTCAAGTTGTCTGTGACTCCTGCCAATTATACTAACCTATTAAAAAAACCCTACCCTTTTATTAAACACATAGTGACAGAATGGGAAACAGTTAAAGCCTTTGAAACTTACAAAGTAAGACTTCCTCTTTGACTTTTTCCATTATTCCTTCTTCCTTTAGTTGTATAAAGTCTTTTAAATAGACAATTCCATATTTAACCGTTTAAATTGGTATTAAAAGTTCTTATTGGGGAAAACAGTCTGTTCAGATGCTCTTCTATTGCTTTTGAAGCCCAATCCTGATTTTTTTTTTTTAAAGAAAGATAAGCTAAAACAAAACATACTTGGGGTGGGTGAGAAAGTGCACAAAAGACAGAAATAGACAGCTTCTATCTCTGTATATTTCATGCTTGCAGCCTAGCTGCTGGAAAATTACAGGCCCAGCACATGGGGTTGAGCTAAAAACATTACTTATAAGCTTGTATTTCTGATTATAGCATGGTTGTGTGCAGCTTGATTCTTATTAGAGCTCAGGCAAAAAGAGAGAGACAGGAAAGATGTAGAAGAAATGTGCGTGCTTAAGGGGATGCCTGGAGATGACAAACTTGGGAGGGGAGATAACAGGAACCTTAAGTTCACCTCCTGGGTATTGCTTAGAATTCAGCCTAGCTCAATGGAAGTGCTGATGTGATCTGGCTCTCTCTCTCTCCTTGGCCTCAATCCTGCAAGCACTTACCTGGATGGTTAGCTTTACTACTATGTGTAGCCCCATTAAAATCAACAGGGATGTTCATCATTCATAACTTTGAACATTTGAAATGTTTTAAAGATTTTGTGAAAATTTTTAATAAAAAAGAAAAAATGTTGAGTTTTGCTGCACAATAAACACAACTTCAAAATTTCAATTTTTTCCATAAAATTGTTTTTCCAGTTTTTGACCAGCTCTGAGGGGGTGTGTGTGTGTGTGTGTGTGAGAGAGAGAGAGAGAGAGAGAGTGAGAGAGAGAGAGAGAAAACACTGCAAAGGAAAATATGTAAAACATAAACACAGGCACTAAATGCTGTAATCACAACTGTATGGTTATTGTGTAGGGTTACTACAGGGTAGAGTTAAGGTTGTTTGGCTGCCATAGCTTGTCTTTTCATACTTTAATATGTTTGAATTTCTTTTAAGTGTAAACCTCTAGGTTTCCTGGGTTTGTAATACTTGGTTTTGGGATAATTAGCTTTTATCCTTAAATTAGTGATATATACTCTTAACCTTAACATAATTTTTTCTTAGATATCCATTGGCTTCTGTGGCAGGCTGAGCTGGATTTTGCAGTCTAAGCTGTCTAAGCATTGAGGCAGAGCTGTCATTTATGTCTCGTCAAATGCACAGCTAGAATCTATTCAGTTCCTTCTCCAGTGCTCTAATAAACAGATCTTTTAAACCTAACCTTTTTTTTTTATTACTACAAGACTCTATGTCTGGAAATCCCCTTTTCTATTGAAAATAAATGTGAGCAAATATTTGATGCAATAATTAAACAAGACCTTCCAGATTTTTACAATGGTTATCACTGCTCTGAATTCCTATTACTCATAAAAGAAATATTTAACCGCACTTCCTTACTAAAAGAGGCTTAAGTACTTATGGTTACCATCTGTGGGGGGAATGGACTTTGACTTCAGAAACGAAATAAAAGATACCAGCCTAATAAGCCTTATAGATACACAATAGCCAGATGGCCCCGTCAGCTTCCAGACACCAGCTTCCTCCTCTATTATTACATCTGGCACGGGAGGCTGGGTTTTCCTTTCTTTTTTCACTTGCCTGCAAAGCAACTGGAAATTAGTTTGATTTGTTCACTTTTTTTATTTGAAAGAGACCCAAAATATGTGTAGTTTATTAATAAAAATAAATATTTAATGTTAATTGAGGCTGTGTGCTAAATTATCAATGGCCAGGGAAGCAAAAGTAGACCCCTGTGGTAGCCAAGCTTTAGGTCTGAGCATACTGAATTGCAGACTTTGTCTCCCAGTCCTTGTTTAGGGCATCATTCTTCCCACCAAGTCAGTAACTACATAACAAGGAGGAAACGTTGCTAGGTTCAATTAGTGGCGTTTCCAAGGAATTCTTACACTGAAGTGGATCAGCCTCTTCTGCTGCAGAACTCAGGGTAACCTCAGGAAGGCAAGAGGCATCCATGCAATTGACATTTGCCCCTGCTCTGACGCCTGGCCCCACACATAGACGCCAACCCATGTATAGTGTGGCTGCTCCTTTAGTGCCCCCATAGAGGATTCCACAGTGCAGAGAGGCAGGACAGCTTAAGGTAATACCGATATTAATGCACTTCTGCTGGTTTCCTATGTATGTTTTGGAGGAGCTAATCCAGAGCTCAGCCCCTTCTTCTCCTCTGCCTGTCACCTTGTCAAGCTGTCTGGAGTAGGTTGTAACAGGGCAGACTGTCAAGGGACAGGGCACAAACCCCAAACTGGTTGTATGTCTATAATTAGATTTCCCCAACCAAGTAACAAGTGTGAACTCCTAAAGCACTATAACAGCCTTAGCATGGAGTCACAGACAGTCCCCTTGGGTACTTCTCTATCTTGCTACTGAGGCAAGCCTGCCTTTGTGATAGGTGGTTCCTTACAGCAAAAATCACAACAATATTCAGGTTATTCCCAGTTGCAATGGACCAGTCAGTTACCCAGGTCAATGGTACCTTAGGTCTCTCACCAGAGACAATGCTTGTAGCTAATCCTGTAATAAACTAACTAAAGTTTTATAAACTAGGAAAAAGAAATGACTTGTTTACAAGGTTAAAGCAGGTAAAGATACACACACAAATGAGTTACAGTCTTAGGTTTTAAAAGGTAATAGATGCTGATATAATAAGCAAGGTCTATATGTCCTTTAGAGCTAATCGAAGCTAAGCAGCTTGGGGATCCCTTGCTTATGCTTAGAGATATTTCCCTGTCCAAATTCTAAGCAGCATAATGATAACAATTCCTCTTTGGCAGGGATTTTTAGCCCTTCCCCCAGTGTTCCGGTGTGCTGTGATAGGGCTTGTGCACATACCCTCTTCATGGGTGCGGGGGAAGCAATCAACAAAGTCTTTTGTTCACTGATGTTCCACAATGGTTTGTCTGGTGTCTATTGGCCTTCTTTTGTTGGGGAAGAGATGAAACCTCTTGCAGTAAACTAGTATTTCATACTTGGCAATGTTTCTCTCCTGACTGGGGTTTTTTTACAGTTTTAACAAACACTTTTATAGTTAAAGAACAAACACTTAAATATTACCTTATAACATGGTATACAGATCTTATAAGTAAGCCAATGTTTTAGTCACAGGTATTTTTAGTAAAAATAATTGTCAGGTCACGGGCAGTAAACAAAAATTCATGGCCCTTGACCTGTCCATGACTTGTACTATACCCCTGACTAAATCCTTGGAGTGCTGCAGGTGCTCGTGGAGAACTGTGGGTGCTCGGGGGGGCGGAAGACCAGGGGGGCAGCGTGGGTGCTTGGGTGGGAGTAGCCTGGGACCCCCGCTTGTGCTGGAGGAGGGGGGAATTGGTGGGGTTGGCAGGCTCCCTACCTGGCTTTTTGGCAGTGGCGACATGTCCCTCCCTAAGCTCCTAGCTCCGCACGCTGCCAGCTCCGCAGCCCCCATTGGCTGGGAGCCAACCGCACCAGCCGCTGCAGAAGTCAAGGAAGTCACAGCAAGTCACGGAATCCGTGACAAACTCGCAGCCTTAATTATAAGTACGATTAATGCATGCAGCATCCTACAAGCATTTCATAAAGTCTAAACACTAATTACATTCTTAGAACTCTAATATCTATTTTAACAATACTAACCACACAGGCAACCTAGACTGGTTTCCGGCTATGCATTTGCCAGTGTTCAGTGAGGCCAAGGGGCCTTGGCATGAGCTGGCACCTGCTCTGCCAGCGTCACACACCTCGCCGCTATTTCCACTTTTGTGGAACCTCCATGGAGCGTCTTCTGGGCCAGAGAAAAAAGGAGCCCATGCTGCACAGGCAGCACTCCACTCTTGTCTTCCCAGGCTAATTTAGGATTTTTCTAGAGTACCCATTACCAGCTAGTGTGTATATATATTATAGCTTTCCCCATACTGGGTTTGAATCAGAAACTTCAGATGAAACCCATGATGGGGAACCATCTGAGCCAAAGCTAATGAAAAAAATAACGCTAATAATTCATGTAGATTTAAAGTTCAGGCTAATTGTGACATTCAGATCTGATGTTCTGATCCAGGGTTTTGGTTTGGCTAATACTTGAGATAAGGCAAGGTGTAAAGTTCACATCCTCAACTTGTGTAAATTGTTGTAACTGAACTGAAGTCAATAGAGTTATGACACTTTACACAAGGTGAGGTTCTGGCTGGTGGGTTTTAAAATGGCCATACCTAGTCCACACTGACTGAGCAAGCAGTGTCTAAACTATGATGTGTGGAAACACTTTAAACCCCATAAATATTTAAAATCATGCTGACATGGTTTTATCTGCGGTGTAGAAAGATCCAAAATCTTCAACTGTTGCTATTAAGTAAAGAGAACCCACCAGACTGTCATACCTGATAGTACATACCATACAGGATATAGTCATAGCATTGCCATTTATTTTATGTAGTCTGTTGACTCTGGGTGACTCATATTTTATGACCTTACAGAGGTGATAACAATCTGTGTCTCAAAAGGCTAAACCAATTAGGAAAAGCCCTGCTGTCTGATAACCTGATGTGAGTATTCAAGGTGGTGTTTTGAGACTTGGTGTCTAATCACTTCTGGCTTCTTACTGAGCAGCTGTGTGAAATTATCCAGCCTTTGGCAAACTTTCCCTACAAAAGATGCCTATTGCATCTGAAGATAAATTCTCCTTTACTTGTTCACGGCACTGAAAGGTGGGGCCCATCTGCTTGTGGGAATCAGTTTTCTGAGCACTTAGCATTGGCGTATTTGTTTTCCCATCAGTTATGATTTAGTGGTTTTGTATTTTCTGTAGTCTGAAGAAGACAGAGAAAGACAAGTGCTGTCTTACCCAGAATAAAAACGTGAGTTCCTAGATTACTGGCTTAAATGTTGATTCACCTGTTTTCTGACCAGTAAAAGTCAGCAATTTATACCAAATTGGGGCAACTCAGTTTTCAAAATTGTAAATAGCAATTTCCACCACTTCCATATCTAGCAATTTTACAAGATGCAGTATTTTTTATAGAACCCCAAGAGGTCCAAACTCAGCAAAACCAATGTGATCCCTCTGATGTCAAAGCCGCTGTAATAGAGGAAAATTTGGCTCATATGTTTTGATGCATAACATCTCATTGAAAAAGGTCCCTTCTCTAAGGGCAGACATTTATTGTCAAAATGTCTAGTGAGATACTGCTGACATCTGAAGGAGTCAAACTCATACTGTTGTCCTGTGAAATTCAGGATCTCTCATTCAAAAAATGGGTGATTTTTGTTTTGTTTCCTCATCAAAGACAACTCTTTCATATAGGAGGAACAGAAGTTTATGCCACGCTGAAATGGCAACTACCAACTATTCTGTATTCTAGTACTCTGTAACCAAGTCTTTCAGTTTCTCTTTCTCTAACTCTTCACTCTATACCTGAGGCATTATATACCCCTTCTCATGCCATGTAACAATGGCACCATCTCTTTATAAGGCACAATACTAATGATATCTCACAGCCTTTTTTCTTTCGCTTATATTTAGTATAGTAACAAATACTGCAAGCAGGATCATGAATATAGCTTGCCTACAACTCACATGCAATACGTGCAGTATTAATGGTTAGTGATTACTAATTAGATCACTCAATCTTTAGTTCTCTTACTTTTTCATATAGTGGGCCAGATCTGATGACAGAGATCCTCTCATGGGCAACTCCCCACTGTACACTCCACATTTTCTCTGCAACAGCTATGTTTCTTGGTTAGAGATTGACTCATGCCCAAATCCAGATTTTGGGGAAGACCTGATATGGATCTAAATTCCATGACCGAGTCCAGTTTCTATGATGCACCAAACCAAAATTGCAGAACCACCATCCCAACAAACTTTAGGAAAGTTGAAATCTGGGTCTGGATCTGAAGATGGCAGCTAAGATCATTCTGTACTAAGGACAGATTTGAGAAGACAAAGTCAAAATCAATTCACTTTAGTTCAAAAGGTGAGGATGCCCACCATTTTGTATTAGTGCAGTACAATTCCGCTCCTTGGGCAAAGGACTTTATATTTATTAGAACAAAATCTCCTCCTTTTTAGTTTCTGCAGTACTATGTAATGTACTTTGCAATTTGTTTCATCCTCCTGTTGTTTTGCTACCCCATCAGATGTTGGTGTCCTATCTTCTCCACACATTTGACCACTGTTGAATTTATATGAAGATAAAACTTGGCAAAGGGAGATATGAAGCAGCCATGTAGGGTGCAGAAGTACTTAAGGTGGTGTTGTTGTTTTGTATTTGGTTAAGAAAGCCTCTGGAATCCCTAAAAATGGCTTGAATTGAATTACAAACAACAGGAAGTATCACTCCTTGAAGAATGACAGAAGTAGCACCACCAGGAAGTTTTTCTTGGAGAACCAAAAGGTCACAAGTTGAGAACCACTATTCTACATCATTGCAGTTCTGTGGTGCCTAGCAACATGCAATCAAAACAGAATTAGGAATAAAACTCCTTGTAGGGTGAAACACGCCTTATCAAAATCTACCACGCCTGCTTCTAGATTTGGTTTTGCTGTTAGAATTGCAATCTGTGATAGTAGGGAGGTGTGCCAGTAATCTTTTATAGACCGCTTCATCTGAAATTTTCACAAATGGAACATGATACAACAGTCCATAAAAGAAACAACTGAATAAGAGATTTATCTGACAGCATGAAGGCCTAGGAGGCAATAGTGCCAGCTAGACTGTGAGAAAAAGAGAGACCAAGAGTCTGGTTGTGATGTTCAGATGCCATGGCGATAAGTGCAATAATTAAAATCTAGCTAGACCAGCTAAATAGGTAGATGGATTGCATTAGAACAAGATATTGGGAATTTGTAACTCCTGAGTTCTAATCCTGGCTCTGCCACTGATTTGCTATGTGACTTTGGGCAAGTCCTTTCAACTTTCTCTGGGACCGATCCTCAGCCAATGTAAAATAGTGTATCTCCATTGAAATCAGCTATGCTAAACAATTCAAGTAGCTAAGTCTCCTTGTGTGTAAAATGGGCCTAATGATGCTCACTCACCTACCCTACAAGGGGGTTATAAGAATTAGTTAATGTTTGTAAAGTACTTTAAAGATGGGGTTAGAACTCAGGACCTTTAATCTTAGTAAAGTTATAACACAGCCTTGAGCTGAAAGTAAAGGTGCATTAGCTAGGAGCAATAGCAGACTCTGATTGTCTATCAACTAGCCACTGTGGGGGGCGGAGAGAGGGGAAGAACGGGACACCACACACATAGCCACACTCCTCTTACCAGGCGAAGCTTCTGCTAAGTGTCTGAGGTCCGTTGCTTTGAAACCTTCCTCAGCACAGATTGATGGAGGAGACCGAACTTGAGACTTTCAGCACCAAAGGCACAAGCCACTTGAGCTAAAAAATTCACTTAATTAACTGTCAGCATTAACAGGCTCTTGTTCACTGCTTTTAGCCAGACATTGCAGTGGGGCATCAAACGTCACTTATCTAGCATGTTACATTAGTTTAAAAAAAAGTATATTTGTTTTTCTCACCGTTCAATATATGTTTGAGGTTGTTTCTCTATTTATAGGTTTATGTTTCTTAGATGCAGAAATAAATCTGTCATTACAGGCCAAACTTTTACAGCGCTTTTGCTTTCACACAATACACCTTGCATTTTCAATACAAACACTACAAGTGAGCCACTACGCACACACTGTGACTTCCTCCATCATTAGTTTAATCTGACAACACATCAGATTTGCTTTTGCCACACTCAGTGTTTCTTATTTTTGTCTTTGGATAAAGTGAGTGGGAACTCCAGACCTACAAAGAGTCTTGGAGTACAATGAAAGGAGGCAGAACAAAATGGATTTAATGATGACATTGCCAATAACTGTGTGTTACTGTGACAGCTGCACAATTAGAATATCTAAATCAGATGTTATACCAAGTATTTTATTTTAAGGGGTGGGAAAACTTTGTGAGAGAACCCTTGCCATTTAGAATTTGGGGCTATGCACACACCTATAAAATGGACTATATCAAACATGTGGCCCTATCCAGCAGTCTTTACATGGACAAAACTCTGATTGACTACTTTCCCCCGCTCTTCATTGATCTCTCTTCTCCAAACAAAGGCAGTTCATGGACTACAACTCTTCTGAAGGTGGGATAGTACTGTAGTCCCACTAGGATGATGTGAAATTTATGTTCTTAATTTGGTGCCGAGATATCATGGTGACTCCTGAAATAAAGATGATTGAACAGATAGAGTGGAAGGATCAGGCCCAAACATTGGGTCAAATCCGCACCTGGTGTAAAGCCATGTAGTTCCACTGATGTCACACTGGAAACAATTGGTTTATCATATTGTTTTCTTACAGAAAGGATCTAAAAGATCAAAGGGCTTTATTTGACCTTTGAGTTTTGTTATGAATCATACAATATCATAGTTCCACATGTTAAACAACACAACTTATTTGTGATCTCTTGACCTTTTGGAAATGGTAAGTATGGTTCTCAAGCTGGAAAGATGGACAGCACTGGGGTAGAGGAAATTATAGAGTTCTAGCAGATATATTCTACAGCTGTTATACATCCAATTCTCCATGTGCAGGTTTCCATTGTGAATCCATGTAGTCATAGGACGAAGCTCCATGACACCATTCTCAATTCCTCCTTTATGGTAACGTGGATGGAAAGTATGCAGAACACAGCTCTGTTCCCCAAGGGCTTTGGATTACCCACCATCACCCTCCCTTATAGGATTTGTCTCTTTCACCACACGGCAGAACCATGAGTTCCTGCCTTTTTGGCCCTATGCACTTATGGGATATGGACAGGACTTCAGCGTCTCCATGTACCTATGTAAATATTCACTGCCAACTGCTGAATTTGGGCTTGCCATGAGGTTGGAGGAAAATCCCACATGAATCTCCCTGATACTCTTTTGTATTGTACTACTGTATTTAAAAACTTCAGTGTGTTGCTACCTGAAAACTGAGTTGGACTGACCATCATTTTAATAAAAAATATTGATTGATTTAAACCAGCTCCATTGTCCCTGGGTCTGTGTGGCTGCCCAATAATGCACATACCCCTGTTTTCCTGCATGGCCTGCCTGGACCTGGGATTTCGACACACAGCAGTAAGTGGGTGCTACTCCCTCCATTAAACAGTGGGCAGAGAGTGAGCAGAATATGGGCACTATCCCACAAAGCACCAGCTGGCACATCTGAGGCAATGCAGGTATGGACCAGCAGCCAATTACTACCCCTCCCCTCTCCCTGCAGAAGCAGGAAGGGCATTGTGCTCTTTGAGAGAAATTTTTTCCCTCTTTTGCTCCTGGCATGACTATTCTACCCAGAGTCCTATGCAAAAGGGTAAAAGGAAAATCTAGCCCTAAATGAGTCACATGAGTATTGTGCCCAGACGTGCATTTCTCCTCCTGGGGCAGTATCAGATTATGTAACAAAGTGATGTGACACAGAGTAGCATTTCACCATGTAATATGCGTCACATTGGAAATCCGATTCCCTTCCTGGTTTTGTAAATCATACATTTGTAAGGGTCACTTAAGAGAATCAATGGGCTTTTCCTTCTGCAAATACAATACTTAGAAGGAATCATCTCCAGCTTTATTTAAACCATCACAAAAAAGGAGTTTATAACTACTATGATAAAGTGAAATTTTGAAATGTGGAAAATAAACCCAACAACTAAGAAGGATATAAACAACATAACTTACAATACAATGCAGTGGTTTTCGGTCTCAGTTCAAGAAAACATTTTCTTCAGGCTCAATTCACTTTCACTCACACTTTAATTCAGTCAACAGTTAAAGTAATGGTTTTAAGGTTCGATTTCAAGATATGGGCCAGATACGCTGCTAGTGTATATCAGCATAGCTCTATTGATTTCAATGGAGCTACAATGATTTGCACCAGCTGAACATCTGATCTGAAATGATTAGCAGCTTGGAGCAAGACAAGAAGAAAGTATGAGAGTTAGATCAGAACTAGTGAAAAAGTATTCCCTTCCCCTTCAACTCTGGAGAGTTGTGTGATGTGGCTAAGGTTGGAGGAGCAGAGTGCTCATCAGGGAGTAGATCAGAGAGGAAGACTTGAATGAGTTCATGTGAGCTTGGAAAACCAAGGAAGCAATTTTGAATTGGATTTGAAGATAAACAATAAGGCAAGGCCAGCAATGGAGGATGAAGATATGTTTCCCTTGCATAGAACACCTTCAGAATCCAGAAACAATTGTAGTTTATAGAGTGGGACACACAAGTAGTCAGCTGGTATAACATGGTATACCTCAGCTGGATTGGGTCTTAGGTTTTAGGAAGAACATACAATATTTAAGATGGAAAATGATAAAGACAAAAATAAGTACTTGAAGCTTGAGAGGTAGGTCCTGTCCGCTAAGATTCAAGAAATGGAGATAGGTAACCTACATTTCTCCCCATCCACTACATTTCTGATTTTTAAAAATTGTTTCCTTTGTGGGAAAGATTTTTCCATCTTCAATTTTTGGGAAATCTGATTAGAGTGGGGAGAAAAAGATTTCCCTAATGTCATCTTGGGAAATGGTTGCTCTGCTTAAAATACCAGAGCAATCTTTATTTTTTGACAGAGAAGCATGAGTCATCCATTCGGCTGCCTCTGACAAGTTGAAGTAGTGGAACTCTGTCTAGTTTTTTTATGTCAAGTAGCCTCTTTCTATTGCTGGTAGGGGGAAAGGTGAATGGATGACTAGACTCTTCGTGGGGCAGAGAGGAGGAAGAGGGGTTCAGTGAGTGAGTGTGGGAAAGTTTATTGACCACAGTAGTATTTACCTGCCTCACAAATGCACCCTCTTGACGCCACTTTCAAGAAAGCTTCACTTCTTTTGTATTCTGACTCACCTTGTGTAAAGTCATTGATTTTCATTTACCTAAACTGTTTATTTCATCTGTTAGTTTAACCAAGAAGGCAACAACATCTCAAACATTAGCAACTAATGCAATTTGGTGCCAAGTCTTGGTATTCCTTTCCTATTAATTGGGCTTCACTTCACTGTTTCTCCCAATAAAGCAAGGCCATGCCAAAAACAAGCCTACAGTCTCTGACGAACAGGCCAGATCCTCCGCTGACATAAAAAAAGCATTGCTCCTTTTACTTCAGTGGAGCTACCTTCAGTTTAAACCAGCTAGTTCATAAACTCTTTAACTTGGCCCAAGAGAGTATACAGATACTTTAAGAGGTTCATTGGGCTAAACTCAGCTTCGAAGATAAACTCCCAGTTAGTGTTCATCAAGATCATTGAAACTAGCGGGGAAAAGAATCCAACAGGAAAGTCAAAGTCATGAATTCTTTTTTCTTATACCTGGACAGTTCAGTTTAAGGTGGGAGATTTGCACCAAGTCCAATGCATCACTTGGCTATTTTAAAAAATCAATTAAGGATAAGTCTTGTGATACTGAAATTTGCAGTAGGACTCAGGACATGCAAGTTCCTGGAGATGAGCAACACCTCTCCATCACAAATTCAAGTTTGGATATAGGTACTTCCAGAAATAAAGCCTCTGGAGACAGGGTTGTCTAGTGGCTAGAGCATCTGACCAGGACAGAGGAGAATTGGATACTATTCCTGGCTCTGCCATTGATCTTGGACAAGTCACTGCAGCATCTTGCCTCAGTTTCCTCAATCTGTAAAATGGGAATAATGATACTGGCCTCATTTGTAAAGTGCTTTGATATCTAAGGATGAAAAGCACTGTACAAGAGCTAGATATTATTCTGACAAACCAAATTACATGTTTCCACAGTGTCTGTAGATGGTCAGAATAAGACTAAATGGCTACACTGGGATTTGTGAATCTGTGAACTTCATGCCCTGTAAGGTGGATGTTTGGGAGCCTATAAACATAGAGGAAAATGAATAATACGAGTAAGCATTTGTACTGAAGCTAAAAAAAGGTATAGATTTTAAGAGAGTCTGAATTTTCCTGGTGCACCTATACTGTTAGTTGTCCTCAAAAGTAATATGCAAGTCTGATTCTCATTTTCTCCTTAATACCAGGGCCGCCCAGAGGCGGGGGCAAGTGGGGCAATTTGCCCCAAGCACTGGGCCCTGCAGGGGCCCCCCGAGAATATAGTATTCTATAGTATTGCAACTTTTTTTTTATGGAAGGGGCCCCTGAAATTGCTTTGCCCCAGGCCCCCTGAATCCTCTGGGCGGCCCTGCTTAATACAGGTTTTTTTCCCCTTTGGATTTGAGTTGACTTGTATCTATACCTTCAGCTGCTAAGGTACAGATACAAGTCAATGTGGGTGGGTAATTCTTCCAAGAGAGACCTCTTTTTAGATTCTCATTTCAGCTCTACATTTTTGGTAAAATTTTTCATGTATTTAATGTAAGAGGAAAGTGGAAGGGAACATTTAATTCTGTAACTCTTGAAAGCAGATAAGTTGGCTAGAATAAAAGAGAACCGTTAATGTCTCAAACAGAGAGGAGCACAAATCCGAATCCACAGGTATGGGCCCATCTTCTAGTTTTTGTATCCACACTGGATTCAAAACCCATAAGGTGGGTCCAGTCTTTCAGGGTGTGAAATTGTTCCCACCCTCTTTTCTTTACCCACATGTAGCCCAACAAAGATCCTCCTTTCCTCGCTGCCAGTTTGTCCCCCAGGGCCACACAAACTTTTCCTTTTTATGGCTTGATAACTGGCCTGAAATGACCCTCCGTCCCCACATAGGCCTGGCAACAGGAAGCAGCTTGCCCCAGCTGCAGGCTGCACAGCCACTGGGTGTATTATAAGTCCAAGAAATTATTTTGTGGTTG
>NW_020664522.1:1687339-1859425 GCF_002925995.2 Terrapene triunguis | reverse complement strand
CACAGCCACTGGGTGTATTATAAGTCCAAGAAATTATTTTGTGGTTGCTAGAGAACTATTGCCAAACAATCACAGTATAAAAAACAATAACATTTGCACAGGGATTGTCCCATTGGAGCATGCTCAGTACAGACTTAGGGTTTCTAACTGTAAATAGCTATTCTCACATGGGCCACCAGGTGACAATAAGCATAATAAAAATAAGCAGAACATTAGACTCCTCCTCCTTTAAATTATTAGCAATAATGAACATAAAATGTTAACATTATAATAACAAAACCAAACCGCCTAACTAAGAGGTTGGGATAGCCTACCACAATCCTCAGGCAATTACAAGGGATGATTCTACCCTCTCTAGCATAATTGCCTTACTACTACAACTCCAGTCTGTTTCTAGGTTTGGGAGCTCTTCTGGAATGGTGCAGTGGAAACAGTGTGGGCCTTGATGAGTAGCAGATGCAGAAGTGCTTTTTGATATTACATCTGTAACTGCAGGCTTAACTTCCAAGTTCACTGTAGTGATTGGTAAGGGGTCCTCAGCCAACTCACTATTTCTGGGTGTGGCAATTGGGATGTCTAATGACTCTGTAACATCTGGTACCTCAACATACTAATGAGAATTCTCTACAGGTAACTCCTCATGGTACTGCAGATAAACCTCATTGTGATGTCTATGACTATGCTTCCCATCTGGTAACTCAGTCACCCAAGAAAGTGGTCCTGCCTGTGCTATGACTAACCTGATAACCAGTGAGGGCCATTGCAAAAATGTAGTGTATGTACTGTGTTACCTACACCTAGTATTCTTGGTGATGCTAATACATCATAATATGTCCGCTGTGCTGCCTGGTCTGAATGTATAACGAATTGCCTTCCATATAAGAAATAGTGGAACTTCTTTACCCCCTACTGCTAGCTGTTCTCATTCTAGTTGGGAATAATTTTTTTCTGCTGCAGCCAGTGACCTTGATGCATAACTGATGGGACACTTAGATCCGTCTGACATTCAGTGGGCTAGTAGTGCTCCCACTCCATATGGTGAGGCATCACACGACAGTACTCTTTGGCTCTCATAATGAACTAAAAGATTTGATGACTATAGCAATTTCTTTGCTTCTGCAAAAGCTGGGGTTTTTTTTGACCCCACTGGAACCCAGGTACTTTAAAATCTTGAGTCTCAGACTTTTTGAATTAACCTGTAATACACACATAACACAATTTACACATCCCCTTTCCCAATCTCCTGTTTGTACCTTTTTATTTGCGGGCAGTGAACCCACTCCCATCCTCCATTCTCTGTACCCAATAATAGCAGACTGGGCCCTAATTGGTCAAGGACAAGATAGGGGCCCTTCCATTTAGGAGCTGGGAATGGATGGTGTTGACCTGGAAGCTTGTACATCACTAGATCTCCCACCGTGGGTAGATCACGCTCCCCGGGCAGGTCATACCATGCTTTGACTCTTTCTGCTCGTTGCTCGTCTCGGCAGGCCACTGCCTGCTGTACCTGTTTTACATGGTTGATTAGAGTTAAAATCCATTCTTGTGTTAAGCCGTGTGTAGTGACTTCCCCAGGTACTGGGGTAAATAGATTTTCCCACCACTCCATGGGCCTTGCCCTGAGAGCCTCATATGGAGAAATCCTGTGCCCTTTGATTCTCGGGCCCTTATTCTCATTAAGACAAAGGGCAGTAACTCTCCCATTTCCACTCCCTTTCTTAGCTCACTTTAATGGTGCGGTTCATGTGTTCCACCTGCCCTGCAGCCTGTGGGTGATAAGCAATATGGAACAATTGTGTGATTCCAGTGAGGGCTGATAGCTCCCCTAACAGATCTGACTGGAAAGCAGCTCCTTGGGACCCCGCAGTGAGTGAATATCTCATTTACCAGTATTCCAGCAGTTACCCAGGCAGTTTTGATACTTTTTTGGGAAAGCTTCCACCCACCTGCTGAAAGCATCCACTACCACCAACATGAGTCGTTTTTTTCTGTGATCCAGTGGTAGGGGTCCTGTGCAGTCAATTTGTATTCTTTCTGAAGGTCCCCTTGGGGCTTGTCTCATTAATTCTCCCCTTAGCACCTTGTGATGTGGGTTGTGCCTGGCAGTCCAAACAACGTTCCAGATGTGATTTTAAATCAGCTGCCATTCCTGGCCACCAGCACAACCTTTTTAAAGTTCCCTGTGCCTCCTCAAAGCTGAGGTGTCCCCCTGACAAGCTCCAATGCATCCAGCTTAAGAAAACCATCCGGCTTCCCTGAGGGCACAGCATTACTGGTCCCTCAGCTGTTAAAACACACCAAATCCTTTAAAATAATTTAGAAAACAATTTTCTGTTTTTAAAAGAAAAAAGCAATAGAAGGGAAGTTTTCATTAAATGAATTTGAGTTTTGGGGTTTTGAAAACCAAAAATATTTCCATTTTTAATTTTTCAGGTTTTTGTCCAAAAACTGGAAAATTTTGAACAAAATGAAAAATTTCATTTTGTTCAAAATTTTCTGCAAAAAAATCATTTCAAAAGACCATTCTTATTCAACATAAAGTTTAGAATGCAAATTTTTCACCCATCTCTATAGTTTGGCTCTTCTGCAAGAGATGGTTGGAGGGAACCTAAAGATTCACACACACACACTTTTTCCTTGTAAACTGACCGCTCAGTTTGGGCTGCATCATCTCACTTATCCTCCCCAAAATCCCTAGACCAGACCTTTGCACAGAGGGGGGTGATTACCATGGAAACAAATTTGGTTACATTTGTGAGAGAAGTGGAAAACAATCACTTTGCAACCCACCCCAAAATATTAAGGCCGGTTTTACTTGTTCAGTCGTCTCTAAGCCACGCTCACCATTGCTGCAACCGCGGCAGCTACTGCAAGGCGACTCTGTGCTTGCTTCACCAGTGCTACTATGTGCACACATAGTACCACATAGTCCCTGCAAAAATGGCTCTGGCCCCCGACTTGGAGTGCTGTTGGCAGGGCCCTCTCCTCTCCCCGATCAACAAGAGCATAGGCATAGTGGCCTCCTTCCCTGAAGGGTGGTATCAGGGACAACCCCCAGTACTTGCTCCACTAGCCATGGTGCATGCATGGATAAGTGGGAGGGACTTGCTGAAATCTTCTTCTATCAGACAGAGAGGCCACTGCTTGGTGATATTTGAAAGTCCTCTCCCCACCTCGAGCAGAGGGGTCTTGGAGTTAACATCTCGCAGAGATGTGTAAGTTCAGATTTCTCAGAGCTATTGATTTAGGCTGACTGCAGGCTCAGGCAGATGTCTCTCTATCCATTACCCCTGCATCCGATTTTCTGTTTTCTTTGCAACCATGAGGGCTAGAAACTCCCTTTAAAAAAAAAAAAAAAAAAAAAGAAAGAAAGAAAGCTGATTCCAGGAGCTGGAAACATAGGCACGGGCCCATAGTGCCTATGCCTTAAGCTGGCCCTGCTCACAAACTTCCATTCACCACCCACTCTAGTCGTGCAGTGGCTAGGCCAACCCGCTGCTGAAATGCGAGGGAGTCCTGCTGCCAATGCAGCTTACCTCTCTCCCTAACACAGGCTTCATGCACAGACTGAAGAGCTGGTGTGGGAAGCGGGCCTAGAGCAACCGTTCTCCCACCCATCAACTGGAGCAGAACTGCTGCCCTGCACTTCCACCAGTCAGGGGATGCCTGCCCACCCGTCAAGAGGAAACATTCCCAAGCACACAACTCAGCCCGAAGGGCCCAACCAGCCATCCTATACTCAGAGACTGTAGCATGACCCGGCTACCATTAATGCTGCTGCTGGTCCAGTTAGCAGAGCTACCTAGAGGGGCCTCTGAAGAGAGGGAGACATGGTGAGTCAAGAGGTACTGGACCAGGAGTGAGGGTGGAAGAATAATCAGAAGGACTAATCTGTTTAGGGGAGAGGGGTGGAAAGATTAGTGGATTAGAGGTGGAGTGATGGAAAGAGTGATGGATCTGGTGGGAGGAAATGTATGGAATTGACGGATTTTAGGGGTGAGATGGAAGGACGGTTGTTACATGTATTGCTGACTGGGGCAGAACATTGTTTAAGAAGCCCCTTGTTAAAATGTTGGTAGCACATCCTTCATTGACTCTCTTCTAATAGTGTCAAAGCCAAGTGACTGGTTTGAAGGCAAGGCTGGTCATCCTCTCTCGTTCTCAGCACTTATGGGGCTTGATAATAAATTAGTTAAATACAACCATTCAAAACGTAACACACTTGTGAGAATCCTTCCAGATTTCTGACCAAGAGGTTCTCAGTAGAACCTGTGAGGAAATGGATTACCCATCCCTTCAAAAATTTTAAAAAACCGAAAACTTGACATTTTTTGCAAACCAAAAATCCTAAAAAAATTCTTGTGTGTCAATTGTAACATTTTGTTTTAATAAATTTGAAACATTCTGTTTCTACATCAACCTTTTAATTTTTTCCAGTATTTTTCAATGTAAAATGCCATAAATTTAAAAACAAAAGGCAATTATGAACAGAAAATCAAAATGTTTTGATTCACCAGTGCTACTGTGTGCACACATAGTACCACAGAGTCTCTGCAAAATTGGCTCTGGCCCCCACTAGGAGTGCTGTTGGCAGGGCCCTCTCCTCTCCCAGATCCAAACATGTCCAAACAAAACATTTCAACATTTTCAGAACTTCTTTTCCAATTTTTTTCTGAAACAACAAAGCTGTGGAAACGGACATGTTCCCATGGGAAATTTCAGTTTAAATAAGTCAGCATTCGCTGATGGAAAAACATTTAATAAAAAAAAAATTCTTGACCAACTCTAGTTCCAAGTTTTGTTAGAATGTCACTAGATCCAGTTATCTCTGTATGACCCTTAACAATGGGAACCATAATGGACCGTAGGCATGTAATCAAATCTCTGAGCTGCCCTGTGGCTGTCTACAAACATGTTAGGTCGAATGCATCTGTAAGTTACTGTTAGTGTAAATGGGCTTTTATCAGTTTGTTTAAGTGCTGGCTCTTAGCTTGTGAACTCTTTTATTTGTTATAGAATAAGTTTGGCATTGGGAAACTACAGGTAATTGTAAATATACATTTCTGGTGATTCAGATAAGCCTCAGAGCCGCAGATCACTCTTATTTGCCATATAAAATTCAGTGGCCTAAAGAGAGAACTGATTAGCAAAAGAGGTAATTGTTCTTTACAAATAAGAGTTTCCTTTGACATTTAGTAGTACATAAATGTCTGAGATAAATGCTAGATAAATGCTGATAGCTTCTGATACCTGCCATAAAGCACCAGAGAAAATGGAACAGTAACGGTAAGTGCAAAGCTCCGTGTTGCCTTGTCTCATTGCATTAAAAGCAAGCGTTATCCCTTTCAGAACTGATTGTAAAATCTAGAAGCCCTTGTTTCTTTGTCTGGAGCTAGAGGAGCCATGCTAATTGCTTGGCAAATCCTGTTCTTTCCCACCTCATGAATGCAGACGGTCCAAAAGCAGCAAGAACCCGTGCATTTGTGCTGCACCGGGAAGCAAGCTGGGGATGAGGGAGCAAGCTGTTGGGAATTATGATTCCTCTGTGCAACCAGAAGGGGATTTAAGGGGCAAGGCAGGGATAGGCCTGGGGAGGGGGCTGTCACTGTGCCCTCATGCCTACCCCCCATAATCCCTCTCCTCCTTCTATCGCCTTCCAGCTTATCCCCATGCCATTTTATCACCCTCTGCCACCAGACAGGCAATGATTTTAGTGGGTGCTGAGGAGCATCTTAGTGGTTCAGGAGGAGGAGACAAGAAAGTACTAGTACTTCCTTCCTTTGTCCACCTGCCAAACCTCTTGTGTTTCACAGTCTGATCAACCACAGGATATTCATGTGCCAGTGGGTCACCTCTACCATCCCAGACTGCCCAGCCCCCAGAATTCCTTAACTCACCCATGTTTTGACCATTTAAAAAACAAGCACTGCACCCCGCCCCTCCCAAAGCACTGTTCAGGTAAAGTTAAGGTTACGGGCAAATATCAGTCATTTGAGTACGTCACTAGATCTTGGCAGGAACTAGATTTTTCATTTTGTGGGAGATCCATGATTTTGACATTTTTTCCCATAGTGAAGCAGAACAAAACAAAACAAAATTTGAAATTTCTTACAAAACAAATATCCAGAAAAAATAGTGTTGGGTCAGCTGAAAGGCTTCATTTTGATAAAATCAAAACGTTTCATTCCGATTTGATCTATTTAAGATTTTTGTATTTAATATATAAATAAAAATAGGAAGTGAAAAGTCATTTTAAAACAGAAGATTGAAATGTTCCAATCAGAAACAAAGTGATCTGACCTTATTGAAACACTTCTTTTCCAATTTTTCTTTCAAAATTACCTTTCATCAAAATGGACACATTTTCTCAAAACATTTCGCTTTTGATGAAGCAGCATTTCCTGATTGATAAATGTTCTGTTGGAAAATTTCTGACTAGCTCTAAATGTCATCTTTCATGTTTGTTAGAGTTAAAAACCCTCGTAAAGTTGAAACCATGGAAAATGCAGAGTGAATGTTGCACTTCTCAAATAAGGCCCACAAATCATTCAGCTCCTCCAGCAATGCCCCAAGGAAAACAATAAAATATAAAGCCTTATCCATCCATAACAGACAGCTCCATGTCACTAGTAAGCAGACAAACTAGAATGCACTGATTTTAATCATATAGTTGTTGGCCTGCTTCACAGCTTTCTTTACATAGAATTGTACAATAATTTTTCAAACTCCTAATTAAACAAATAATACAATTAAGTCAGTCATTCCCAAATCTTCAGGGCTCTTAGCACAGGGGCTGCTCAATAGTACCAGGGCCGGCTCCAGCATTTCTGCCGCCCCAAGCAAGGCCCCTGCGGCAGTTCAGCGGCAGGTCCTTCGCTCCTAGAGGGAGTGAGGGACCTGCCACCCCCGAATTGCCGTAGGTGCTGCCCCTCTCCCTTGGCCGCCCCAAGCACCTGCTTGTTAAGCTGGTGCCTGGAGCCGGCCCTGAATAGTACACAGGATTGGGTCCTATGATTCCACGTGACATCAAATTATCTCAGATTCATTAGACACAGAGCTATTTTGTCTCCATATAGACAGCCAGATGAGAGCTACTCCAATTTTCACCAGCTCAGGAGCTGACCCATAAGCCTCAACTGTCATGCTACTAGAACAATTGCATGAAAAACCCAAAGTTAATGTAGTGTGATATCATCTGACATAGTGTTGAATATATGTACATATGAAATGTTAATAAAACCAATGTTTGGTGGTGCATGTTTTCATCATGTCATCAGCACAGATGGGCTGATGGTAGGCTTAGGCTGGCATCTCTAATAGGTCAGAAATAGAGCTGTTTGGGTGCCCTGTTTGAGAAAAACAACAAGGAGTCCGGTGGCACCTTAAAGACTAACAGATTTATTTGGGCATAAGCTTTCCTGGGTAAAAAACCCACTTCATCAGTTGCATCTGAAGAAGTGGGTTTTTTACCCACGAAAGCTTATGCCCAAAATAAATCTGTTAGTCTTTAAGGTGCCACCAGACTCCTCGTTGTTTTTGTGGATACAGACTAACATGGCTACCCCTCTGATACCTGTTTGAGAAATGCAACTTTAACGCTACAATTTCTGGATTTAGTAACATTTGAAGCTTTTTTTTTAAAGTCTCATATTCTTGAAGGGTCATGTGCATTGAAACCATGA
The DNA here is from genome assembly GCF_002925995.2 of Terrapene triunguis. NCBI lineage: Eukaryota > Metazoa > Chordata > Testudines > Emydidae > Terrapene > Terrapene triunguis. The sequence goes on along the minus strand of NW_020664522.1, from coordinate 1,851,743 downwards.
TATGCGCCTTCAGTCTTAGTTTCACCTTTAAAAAGTAATTTTGTGTGGGTATTCATAATTGCATTATTTTTGCATATACAGGTTATACTGTGCATTTAACGATGAATGAATAATAATGATTAAAAGTTTGTATTCTAACAAGCCATTGTCATGAAAACTGTAGAACTCTCAACTTTATAGTCCTGGAAGCACAGTTTTTACTGTTTTAACCTTTCAAATATTGTGTGTGTTGTTTTCAAGTAAGCAAGAGTGGAAAAAGAATGCTCCCCAGTAGCTACCATCACAAGCATGGTAGAAAATATCCAAAGTAGTATGTGGAACTTGCAAAAGAATATTGGGCCAGGGTGTCAGTAATGGTATTGGTTAGCGCCTCCTTTTCTTGCCTGTGTCTCCTCCATTCCTATTACTAAATAGGAACATGGAGCAAGGTCCTGAGCTGGTGTAAACTGGGATAGCTACAGTGAAGTCCATGGAGGTACGCTGAATAACACTAATGGAGGAGCTGCCCTATGATGTTTATAATCCCGTAAGTATGGCAAGCAGTGACTTGTTTCTTCTTTTATTTGTAGTCTGGTAGCAGCTGAAGACATCGTACAAGCTTTACGTTAGTTATATTCGTTGAAAAGTACAGAAAAGCAGTAAAACAACAAACAGTTTCACTGTGAGCTGCATAAATGTTTCACCCATAAATGGACAGAAATATCGAAATGATCAAGTCATATTTTATCAGGCTTTGTCATGATCCTTTCCTTGAGGTCCTCCCTGACTGCCACTCTGAGAGTTCTATCACGCAATAAATATTGCTATTTACCTCATGATTTTGTTTTCTGTAATTCTTGTTGGATAGGAATCACACCAAAGCTTTGATCAGAGCTGTAGCAATGACCACCTGTCTCGGGTGAGGTCCATTCTTAACATTGGCAAAGTGACCACTTAGAATGTTTAAAATGCTTTCACTATAGAAAAAAATTGCTGCTTGGCGATTGCGTGGTGATACACAATTTGGTTAGGGCATAATAGAGTGGTTTTTATTGACTAAAAATTCCCCTTCTCTCCATTTTCATTAACCGTATTTATACTATCCAGCAATGTCTCCGTAGCTAAGAGGTACCATTTCTATGCAGTATAGTAAGTTAGATCCTCAGATGCAGCTGAGTTTATTGAAGCCCAGGACCCAAAGTGAGAGGGTGGCGAAGGTAGCTTTACAGCATCTTTATACTTCCACTTCCTAGGGCTAGTCATTAGTAGTTGAGTCCCCAGTGCAAATTAGAGAAGCCTTATGTATGAAAGAGATTAACCTCGAAGAACCCACGTTCAAAGTTTGGTCTGTATCAGGGCTTCAGTAACTGAAGTCTGCCAGGGGAGAAGTGACAGTGGCACAAAGTGGTGCTCATATACTAGGATGATGAGTATTGTATAAGAATACAGACAGCCTGATTGCTTTAATTAGTGGGTGGGTGTAGCCCAGCATGTGGATGGTGCTGTCTGGGAAAGAGGTGTGGCAAGAGGATGCCCTGAATTAGCATATCTCCACAGTGGTCTGCAGTGACAGTGCTCCAATAGTAGACTAAAGCTGCCCCCACTTTGGCAGAAACTCTTAGAGAATGTAGAGATGGTGGCCCAGATGGGGGTCAGGTGCCTAAATATCTTGGAGGATCTGGATCAGTAACACCATCTGCTCTACTGGGATGAGTCTCCTGAGATTCAGCGGGCCTAATCATTTAAAATATTGCTTTCAAGTAGGATTGTACAGGGGTAACTGAGGGCAGAATTTAGGCCACTTATCTGTCATTTTCTGCAGCTGTTCAGTTGTCTACACTCAGGAAATTTTCTGCAGATTTAACAAATATGATGATGTAAACATTGGAAACCATCAGAGCCTTCTCTACACTATGGCTCTCCCTGGACTGCAGAAGCGGAGTTTTTGTAAATTTTCCCAATGCGCACATGGCCTTACTTAGCTGCTGCCCATTTTGGGTACTTTTCTCCAACAGTTCCTAAGTATTTCATTCACTATACAACCTGTTCCACAGCGAACTGCAAGATGGTCCATCTATCACTCTAGGGAAGTGGATTAATTGTCCAGTGGGCCACAGGAGCTGAAAGGACCTTGTCCCTATGCAATAAGGCAAAAAAGGAAAACTCCAATAGCCTGCAGCTACCTTCCCACTCTTGGTGAATATGTCTGAAAAGTTACTATAGGCGTTTGTGCAGCATACATAGTGTTAATTGCGTGCCTCTGTACTGTGAAGAGATAGCAAACATTGGCAGACTGAGGCATTTTTTTAAACTATCCAAACACTTGTAAATGAGTGGTAACTAAAATGTTTCCAGGTGGATTAGCAGAAAATGATATAGCCTGACTGTTTATTTTACAGCTACCACACTGAACAGGATTGTCCTTTCCCATGTCTTGGAGGTGGAGGAAGGTGGCAATTTATTTGTTCAGGGGACCAGTTCAACCCTGAGCAGTGTTGCTTTCACTTGTGCTGACTGATAATGATCTCTGCTCCGTCATTATGTAAGCCACTGTCTGCCAGAGTTCATGCCAGTCATGTTCTTGCCATGACCCCACCACACAGACAAGCTCCCTATAGCAGGTGCCACAATGGTGGGTGGCACAGAGCTAGCTACAAAGGTTCTATGCCCCCAGGGATTCCTTCATGTTGAGGGATTCCTCAGCTGGCCAGCAGGGGCTGTATAACTAGCCATTTGTGCCACACAGTAGTGTAAAATGGTCATTGCTTTGCGGGGGCCCCTGTGACGTGGGGCCCCAGCCAAATGCCCTGCTTGCTACCCAGTAACGCCGGCCCCAGCAACAATCTTCAAGAACTCGTGGACATCTCTTAAAATCACAGAGTCCATGACCTCCTTGACTGAGTCATGGCCTTAGTCATTGTCCCTGGCCAAGCAGTTCACTAATAATGTGTGTTATGCAGAGACTTAGGCCCCCCGAGCAAAAATTATTCAAGTGGGAATAAAGTCTTTCACCAGCAACGTGATACAGTGCTACCTTTCTGCCGCAGCAGCCACAGCTTTGCACTCACCCTGGAGCTAGGAAGGCAGAAGGTTTTTATAGGGAAACCAGATTGTCCATCAGCTTCCAGGGTTGTTCAGGTGGAATGCACCCTTTCTTCTCTCATCCCTGTGGAAGATTAAGAGTGGTTAGTGGATTATTTCAGCCCTAACCAGCTAGAACAGTGATGGTCCTGAGTCTGTTATTGAGCCCAGGCGAGAACTTATGCTAAAAGGATAAAATTCATCCCTGCACAAAGAACAACACAAGTTCCTAATTTTATAGTTTAAGTGGGACTTTAGTGGTGCTGACTGCACAGGGAGGCACTTCACATATCTTTTTATTCCATATTTCTTCTCCATCACTGATTTCCATATCAGATATAAGTCTCAACTAAATTTCCCTTGCTGCTACCACTAGCAGCCTCAAGCATGTACCTGACTAATCAAATTTCCTTCTTTTTGCTTTGCACATCATCACCCACCTGTAAATAATCTGGAATAAACAATTATGCTAATTTAGCCTAAAGCAGAAGAGTATCCAGCTCACTTTGGCTCTGTAGTGGTGACAATAGTAACACTTACACCATTGCTACTCTGGAGCTTTAACTGTGGTGAGGCACTGGGAGCAGTTTGGCATCTCTACCTGCAAATGTCATGGATCACTTGATGATTGTCTGTTCTGTTCATTCCCTCTGAAGCCCCTGGGTTTGGCCACTGCTTGAAGACAGGATACTGGTCTAGATGGACCACTGGTCTGACCCAATATGGCCGTTCTTGTTGATGTGCTTTGATGCATTTGCCCCCTCTTCACCTCAAATTTAAAATGCTATTTCTTGCTTGAGTACCAAAGAGCAGTAGGACTGCTAAATGCCGTGCACTGAAAATATAACTGTGGGCACACTAGAGGTTGTGCCAGTTTAGCAGTACCAATTAAAAAAAATCACACCTCTAACCAACATAGTCTTCCTTCAGGATGAGTGTGTCCACAAATCACTTACAATCTTCTTTAGTTGATAAAAGAGTGATTGTGATGCTTAGACTCCTTTTCCCATGAATGAGGCTCCAGGACATAAGCAGCACAGTAGGCTGGAGGTGTGGGTCTAGTGAATCCGTTTTAATGAACTGTGAAATGTCAGATTATTCCCCAGATCTTATGCAGAGTAGTGGGCCTGTGAGGAGGGGCTAATGAATTACCCCACTTATGAACAGTGATTTCTCCAATTATCCCAGGGATGCAGTGCAGTGAGCTTGGGAAATGGTGGGGTTAGCAAATCACAAACACACACACACCCCCCCCCACCCAATGAGGCACCCAAGCTGGGCACCGGGTAAAGTATATGCAATATTTATTACTTATTGAGAAATGTATTTTGCATAGTTGTGTTTGAGTGCTCTTTCCTTAGAACCTCTTCTACAGCACTTTGTGGTTTATGCATCTGCTTATACATTATTAAGTTATAAAAGCATTGCATGGGTTTGTGGACACCAACCAAGAGTCCATCCTTGCTGAGTGGTTTAATAGGATGTATACGCCACTGGTATTTCATGTTGTTCCAAACAAGTCTTGCCCACATGCTCAGGGTTTAGCTGATCGTCATATTTGGGTTCGGGAAGGAATTTTCCTCCAGGACAGATTGGCAGAAGCCCTGGGGGTTTTTCACCTTCCTCTGCAGTGTGGGGCACGGGTCACTTGCTGGAAGATTCTCTGCACCTTGAAGTCTTTAAACCATGATTTGAGGACTTCAATGGCTCAGACACAGGTTTGATACAAGAGTGGGTGGGTGAGATTCTGTGGCCTGCATTGTGCAGGAGGTCAGACTAGATGATCATAATGGTCCCTTCTGACCTTAAAGTCTATGATTCTAAGTTTAGTGGGGTTCAAGCCTGGTGGTCTGTTGAGACAGAATGCAGATGATAACAAGGGTTGCTACTGACTTCTGATTGGTGCTGTGATTACTCATGGTACTTAGATAATGACACACGGGGTGCATTCTCACTGTGATGCACTCTTTACCCCGTTGATTCAGTTGTATCTGGAGATGCTACACTGATGGGTGGCAGTACAAAACCCTCAGACTGAAATATTTTCATTTTTCCTCAATAAAGGCCATGGCAGATGGTGTGGTTCAGGACGTACTAGACGTACTAAGCACCTGTATACTCTACTGTATTATATGCGTTTTACAATAAATATATTAAGAGAGTGAGCATGGGATAATGGAAAATCTTCCAGGAAATCTGAGTCATGGGGATAGTAGTTTTACAGATATGGCTGTCATTTGAAGAATATGAGAAAGATCAGACAAAAGAAGCAAAGAGACTTGGGAAATACAGATGTTTTCAATTCCTGTAAAATGCTTTGAGTTTTAGCCTAAAAATACATGGAATTGAAAGAACCGATGGATGTTAAACTTCTGTTCCTATATCAGCTCTTACTGCAAAAATTGCTTGTGTCTTCTAAAAGTCTGTAAAATATAAAGTTTAATGACTATATTTAACATTCACCTTGGAAAAAACCTGTGAGAGCCAGTTATTTTCCTTCCACCCTATGAACATGACCTCAATTTCTATACGCTTAAGTACCATGCTGGAACAAGACCTCAGAATGGGGAAAGAGATACTGTGTAGGCAGTACAATGATTTTGGAAACATTTGAAGGCTATGTGAGTTCATTCACCTTCTGTTCTTGGGGTCTTCTATGCTTACCTTACTTGTAATACCGGAAGTAGCTAAAAAGCTAGCAAAAGAAACAACAGCTGAGGATACCATCTGTGATAGACCCAGGCCAGTTGGGTACAGCAGAATAGCAGAAGGCAGATATACTGGCCACTGGATTAACAGTTTTCTGTTCCCTGACTGACCAGAGGAGGGGCTGCACCTGACTCCAATTAACCTGCAAAGAGTCAGGTGAGGCCATTAAGCTAATGTGACCACCTGACTCTAATTAAGGCCCCGTTGATACTATAAAAAGGGCTCACTCCAGTCAGGCAGAGGGGAGCCAAAGGAGAGGAAGTGTGGCCGAAGGACTGGTTAATGATGACACCCTCAAGTTATTGATAAGGGAGCCCCAAGGTAAGGGTGAAGAAGGGAGAAGCAGGAGAGCTGTGGGGAAGTGGCCCAGGGAAATGTAGCAACTCTGGCAGTGAAAGGTTGGCTGCCAACAGCTGCTACCATTAGGGTCCCTGGGCCGGAACCTGGAGTAGAGGGTGGGCCTGGGTTCCCCCCAACCCACCACTCCAGGAACACCTCCTGGGAGGGGAAGTCAGGCCTCTGTCAGGACAGGAGGCTAAACTGTTCTAAAACAAGCCCTAGAGACAACAGAGACTGTGGGAATTCTCTCACCAACCTCCTTGCTGGCTTATGATGAAAAGGGCTCAGTAGACTGTAACCCTGCCCTAGAGAGAGAAGGGCTATGTGGAGGGTCACAGAGAGCCACTGAGGCTAGCATATACCACCTAGAAATGCAGGACCCACGGGGACAAGGTCAGAGCTCTGCCACACATCACATAGAGTATGTAATTGTTGGGCTAGTTCTGGTAATGACTTCGCTTGTTCCGCAGGATTGTGGTGGTTGTTTAAGGGTCTGCAAAAAATTACGGGCTTCACTGAAGGAAGATCTCATCCCTGGCTGTGAGCAACCTTATACCTGGCCAGGAATTGCAGGAAAACTGATGACTGTTGCCTTACATTCTTTATAATATTTTGTAATGCTTTCCCTTTCCTATAGGTCGCTGGCCCAGTGTCAACCAAGAATTAAAATGACCAATTGTTTAAATTTATCTTATGGTTTCTTCTTGAAGTTTCTAGGATTTTGATAAAGGCAATAGTGAACCTAGATCTGACCTCACAAGGGGTGGAGGCCATGCTCATTCTCCAAAGGGGCTGGGAAGGCCAGTTCTTCAAGTAAATCTGTTAGCTTTGGTTAGGGTGCTTGTCATGTATGGGCCTTCTTCATCCTCCAGGATTTCAATTAGTTAAATGTTAAATATTGATTAGGGCTGGGTAAACTTGGCAGCTTTGAAAAGTTAATTCTACTTCAGGCTTCAGTAACTTTTCTGCAGAAACCTGGGCCTCAATTTGTAATCCCTACCAGCTCCCTCAGGCACAGTGGATCATCTGTGCATGGATTTAAGGGGCACAGGATGGTACATTGTGACTAATTTTGTTATAACCACACATTAAAGGCACTGACTCGTTAGTGCAGAGGCAGCTAGGAAAGCAAAGAGGTGATCCTAAGCTCACTGAAGTCAATGGAAAGAGTCTCACCATTGATTTCAGCGAGCTTTGAATCAGGCCCCAAATGAGGAACCCAAGCTCCATCCCTCACTTCAGAATGAACAGTGTCTGGAATTGCTGTGGAAGTTGACTGAAGGAACAGCATTGACAAGGCTCTGAAGAAGGCTGCATCAAGTTTGTTTTTACCAGAAGGGTTGGCATGGTATGGGACAGGAAAAAATTAAAAGATCCTCTGGATTCAAAGAAGAGATTGGAGTACCACCTAATGCGTGTGACAAAGAAATAAAGCAAACACCAGAGGAATTCATAGTGACTGGCCACTTTTTGTAAAATGTTTCCAAACTAGAAGCTGAACTGTCTTTCTGGATGGAATTTTGACAAGGATGTCATAATAAATCAAAGGCACAAAGGACTATACTAGATATCTATCAAACTTGCTGAACCACTTTAGTACATGCAGGTGTGTCAAATTTACTGTACCTTGCCTGTGGTTGGTTTATGATACATGGATTTTAGCCATCAATCTTGTTGTCTGGAAGAAAACAATTGGCCCGCACGGCATAACTAATATCTATGGAGGCTATATGCCAAAGGGTATTGATTAAACTGAATGACAATAACATTGTACAGCAGTGAAATTTCAATAGAGAAAAATGTGCACTGGACATCCATCACTGTAATACCTTTGCCCAAACAGCTATATTTTCAGGGGAGTAGCAGCTACACGCAGGAGGGTATTAAAACAAACAAGAAAATTAAAAAATGGTGCAAGCCATTTTGGATTAATCATTTAGTGATCTCTACTGAAAAGTCAATAATTAACAACAGTGACCAACCCAGCATATCTGAGCTAGCGCAATAATTTGTTAGTCTTAGTACAGGGAAATACTGCAAAATCTTAGATACATCGGAGCCTGAGGGAAAGCCACTTGACTTCATTGGGCTTTGAATCAGAGCTATAGTGATATTAAGTGTTGGCAAATGCAGGCTTATTAAAGGGGAGCACATTTTTTTGCTTTTCTGTGATTGATAAAGATGACCTGAAAGGCTTTTTGATTTGATTTTGGGTTTTTTGCACCACCTGTCTTCCTGTCTTTCCTGTGCTCTGTCTGTGTTGAAAGAGGACAATCAAAAAGATGAAATAAAAATGAAGTATTATACAGAAGAATATTCATGTTATGCATTTGGCTTTCAATCTGCAAAGGACCTAACAAAATTGAGTTATCATCTTGCATTATTTAATTTTCCTAAAAGGGTGATATCTCAGCATTCACTATTACTGATAGCCCTTGCAGCAATCCAATGACCATAATCTCCTTACTTCTCTTTATCACTGATAAATGGATTGGAAAAATTCTGCCCCTTCCTTTTAAATCCAGGCATTTGTTTTTTAAACTATTTATTTTCAAATTCTTCATTGTGTTGGTGATGCAGTCACACACAGAAAGTTCAGTAGTACATACTGGTAGCATTGTAAATCAGCCAGAGAAATTAATCCAAACTTTAAAAAATGCATAAGTGGAGCTAGGGCACTGAGGTGATTAGACCTGATTAAAAAAATGTATTAGTGTGAAGATATTATTTTTTTTAAAAAAAAAAAAAAAAAAAAAAGGCGATTATTTTCTGGAGAAAGAGACGTACTTACCCTCTCCAGGAAAGCAATACCCAAGAACAGTTGCACAACCCACTGAGTGAAGATTTTCATTATCCTGATATTTTATATATAAAAAATGATGGCTGGAACTGATGTATATGACTTCTTTGCTGTGATGGTTAGCTTTCACAATTTAAGCCAGATCAGGACAGGTTAATACTTGAATAGCAGCTTCTATGGAAAATACAAGGTGATGTAGTTAGTGGTATAGGTGATTCAGCAGAGGACACACTAACCTTTGCCTCATGATTGGTAAGAAGGGCTTTAACCTAGGAGGTGAGGGGACAAGGTTGGGAGAGACTTGTGAAATCTCCACACCAGGCTTCAACACATGGGCGCAGGAAAACCAGCTAAATGAAGATGTAGTAAGGGATAATGGAACACGATAAGCTAGAAAACTGGGTGATGTCTGAGAGAAATAACTGAAATGCTTATACACTAATGCAAGCAGTCCGGGCCTTGAACCCTATAACTCAGTACTGGACTAAAGCCCCCATCATAGTGCTATAGGGCACTGCATTTTATAAAGTGTCCTTCAGGTAAAGTGTGAAATGGAGGTCCCAATTGCTTGCTGTCCCTTAAAGATGGCATGTGAGCGCCTAAATGAGAAGGATGTTAACCTGGTGTCCGGGCCAGATTCCAATTTGAGTAATTGTATTTGTCCTACCTAAATTTGCCCTTTATTTTCAGTTGCACAATTTTTTTTTCTTTTCTTCTGCTAAAGTAAACCGTAGTAATTTCTGTGTTATGTGTCTGAATTTCAGTGGTGGAGGATGTGATCCCTGGACATAGCTTGTTAATCACTTTGGGTATGTCTACACTACAAAATTAGGTCGGATTTATAGAAGTCGGTTTTATAGAAACCGGTTGTATGCAGCCGATTGTGTGTGTCCCCACATAAAATGCTCTAAGTGCATGAAGTCGGCGGACCGCGTCCACAGTACCGAGGCTAGCGTCGACTTCCGGCGCATTGCACTATGGTACCTATCCCACAGTTCCCGGAGTCTCCGGCGCCCATTGGAATTATGGGTTGATATCGCAATGCCCGAATGATGCAAAGCAGTGCCGCGGGGGGTTCTGGGTACATTGCGTCAGGCCCCTCCCCCGCCGTCACAGCAACGGCAGACAATAGATTCGCGCCTTTTTACCTGGGTTACCTGTGCAGACAACATACCACGCCAAGCATTGAGCCCGCTCAGCTCAGCTTACCGTCACCATATGTCTTCCGGGTGCCGGCAAACGTGGGACTGCATTGCTAAACAGCAGCAGCAGCTTACTGCCTTTTGGCGGTAGACGGTGCAGCATGACTGGTAGCCTTCATTGGCGATCTGGGTGCTGGCAGCTGTGGGGCTGGCAGCCGTGGGGCTGCATTGCACCAGCCCCTTGCCTTTTGGTAGAAGATGGTTTATTACGACTGGTAACCGTCGTCGTCGTACTGCAGTGGCTGTCGATCGTGGGCACCCGGGCAGACAATGATGGTTATCAGTCGTAGTATGCTATTTTCTGCCATGCGCCCTGTTGGATCATTGCACGTTAGCAGAGTCGTAGTATGCTATTTTCTGCCAAGTGCCCAGTATTGTCTGCTAAGCACCCAGAAGAGGCCGATGGCGATCTGGGTGCTGGCAGACATGGGGCTGGCAGACGTGGGGCTAGATTGCTACACAGCAGCAACCCCTTGCCTTTTGGGCAGAAGATAGTATATTATGACTGGTATCCGTCGTTGTCATACTGCAGTGGGTATCAGATGGTGCAATATACCTGAAGGCTAACTGCCAAGCGCCCAGTATTTGCTGCCAAGCACCCAGAAAATGCCAAGGGCTATCAGTCATGCTGCACCGTCGTCTTAAGATGTAAAAAATAGATTTATTCTGTATTCATTTTCTTCCCCCCTCCCTCCTGCTAAACCCAGGCTTTTGAGTTCAATCTTTGGGGGGGGCCATTCTGTGTGACAGTTGTTTGTGTTTCTCCCTGATGCAAAGCCACCTTTCTTGATTTTAATTCCCTGTACCTGTACTCCATGTCGTCACTAGCCCCTCCCTCCCTCCCTCTCTCCCTCCCTCCCTTCTTACCCTGGTCTGTCAGATACTACTTTCGCGCCTTTTTTCAGACCAGACGCCATAGCCAGCACTGGGATCATGGAGCCCGCTCAGATCACCGCGGCAATTATGAGCACTATGAACACCACGCGCATTGTCCTGGAGTATATGCAGAGCCTCCTGGACATGCCAAAGCAAAACCAGGACCAGCTGAGGAGGAGGCGATTGCAGCGCGGCGACGATAGTGATGAGGAAATTGACATGGACCTCTCACAAGGCACAGGCCCCAGCAATGTGGAAATCATGGTGTTACTGGGGCAGGTTCATGCCGTGGACCGCCGATTCTGGGCCTGGGAAACAAGCACAGACTGGTGGGACCGCATCATGTTGCAGGTCTGGGACGATGCCCAGTGGCTGCGAAACTTTCGCATGCGTAAGGGCACTTTCATGGAACTTTGTGACTTGCTTTCCCCTGCCCTGAAGCGCCAGAATACCAGGATGAGAGCAGCCCTCACAGTGGAGAAGCGAGTGGCGATAGCCCTGTGGAAGCTTGCAACGCCAGACAGCTACCGGTCAGTGGGGAATCAATTTGGAGTGGGCAAATCTACTGTGGGGGCTGCTGTGATCCAAGTTGCCAGGGCAATGAGAGACCTGGTGATATCAAGGGTAGTGACTCTGGGAAACGTGCAGACCATAGTGGATGGCTTTGCTGCAATGGGATTCCCAAACTGTGGTGGGGCGATAGACGGAACCCATATCCCTATCTTGGCACCGGCGCACCAAGCCACCGACTACATAAACCGCAAGGGGTACTTTTCAATGCTGCTGCAAGCCCTGGTGGATCACAAGGGACTTTTTACCGACATCAACGTGGGCTGGCCGGGAAGGGTACATGATGCTCGCGTCTTCAGGCAGTCTCTTCTGTTTCGAAAGCTGGAGGAAGGGACTTTCTTCCCGGACCAGAAAATAACCATTGGGGATGTTGAAATGCCTATCGTTATCCTTGGGGACCCAGCCTACCCCTTAATGCCATGGCTCATGAAGCCGTACACAGGCAGCCTGGACAGTAGTCAGGACCTGTTCAACTACAGGCTGAGCAAGTGCCGAATGGTGGTGGAATGTGCATTTGGGCGTTTAAAAGCGCGCTGGCGCAGCTTACTGACTCGCTCAGACCTTAGCGAAAAGAATATCCCCATTGTTATTGCTGCTTGCTGTGCACTCCACAATATCTGTGAAAGTAAGGGGGAGACATTTATGGCGGGGTGGGAGGTTGAGGCAAATCGCCTGGCCGCTGATTACGCGCAGCCAGACACCAGGGCGGTTAGAGGAGCACAGCAGGGCGCGGTGCACATCAGAGAAGCGTTGAAAACCAGTTTTGTGACTGGCCAGGCTACGGAGTGAAACTTCTGTTTGTTTCTCCTTGGTGAACCCTCCGCCCCTCCCCCCCCACCCGGTTAACTCTACTTCCCTGCAAACCAACCACCCCACCCTCCCCTACTACCCTCCCCCCTTCGAGCACCACTTGCAGAGGCAATAAAGTCATTGTTACTTCACATTCATGCATTCTTTATTAATTCAGCACACAACTAGGGGGATAATTGCAAAGGTAGGCCTGGATGGGTGGGGGAGGAGGGAAGGAAAAAGACACAGTGCACTTTAAAACTTTAAAACTTACTGCACTGGAAATCATCTAGGCTGGAGTGATTGGGTGGCCAGAGGCCCCCCCACCGTGTTCTTGGGCGTCTGGGTGAGGAGGCAATGGGACTTGGGGAGGAGGGCTGTTGGTTACAGAGGGGCTGTAGCGGCGGTCTCTGCTCCTGCTGCCTTTCCTGCAGCTCAACCATACGCAGGAGCATATCACTTTGATGCTCCAGCAGCCGGAGCATCGACTCTTGCTTTCTGAGTACAAGTTGACGCCACCTCTCCTCTTCAGCCCGCGTTTCAGCACGCAACTTCTCCTCTTGAGCACGCAACTTCTCCTCTTCAGCCCGCGATTCAGCACGCCACTTCTCCTCTCGCTCATATTGGGCTTTTTTAAAATCAGTCATTGACTGCCTCCACGCATTCTGCTGTGCTCTGTCAGCGTGGGAGGCAGTCTGTAGTTCAGTAAACATTTCGTCACGCGTTCTTCGCTTCCTTCTTCGAATATTCACTAGCCTCTGCGAAGGAGTAAGATTTGCAGCTGGTGGAGAAGGGAGAGGTGGTTAAAAAAGATACATTTTAGAGAACAATGGGTACACTCTTTCACGTTAGATTTTGCTGTTCACAACATCACACAGCACATGTGCTTTCGTTACAAGGTCGCATTTTTCCTCTTATATTGAGAGTCTCCTGGTTTGGTGTGAGAGATCACTCACGCAGTGCCAGGACACAGATTTCAGCTTGCAGGCAGCCATGGTAAGACATACAGTCTTTGGGCTTTTTTAACCTTCTTAACATGTGGGGATGGTTTCAAACAGTACTGCCCTCATTTCCCATACCAAGCACCCGTTTGGTTGGCCATTTAAAATGGGTTTGCAATGTAAAAGGAGGGGCTGCGATTTCAGGTTTAACATGCAGCACAAACCCAACTAACTCCCCTCCCCCACACACCCAATTCTCTGGGATGGTCACTTCACCCCTCCCCCCCACCGCGTGGTTAACAGCGGGGAATATTTCTGTTCAGCAGAGCAGGAAGGGGCACCTCTGAATGTCCCCTTAATAAAATCGCCCCATTCCAACCAGGTGACCACTCTCCTGAGGATAACAAAGAGCGATAAGGAATGGATGTTGTCTGCATGCCAGCAAACACCGGGACCATACGCTGCCATGCTTTGTTATGCAATGATTCCAGACTACGTGCTACTGGCCTGGCGTGGTAAAGTGTCCTACCATGGCGGACGGGATAAGGCAGCCCTCCCCAGAAACCTTTTGCAAAGGCTTTGGGAGTACATGAAGGAGAGCTTTCTGGAGATGTCCCTGGAGGATTTCCGCTCCATCCCCATACACGTTAACAGACTTTTCCAGTAGCTGTACTGGCCGCGATTGCCAGGGCAAGTTAATCATTAATCATTAAACACGCTTGTTTTTAAACCATGTGTAATATTTACAAAGGTACACTCACCAGAGGTCCCCTGTGTGCCCTCAGGGTCTTGGGTGAGTTCGGTGGTTACTGGTTCCAGGTCCAGGGTGACAAACATATCCTGGCTGTTGGGGTAACTGGTTTCTCCGTTTCCTTGCTGCTGTGAGCTATCTATGTTCTCTCCATCCTCATCTTCCTCGTCCGCCGAACCCGCTTCCCTGTTTCCAGCGAGGGACTGATAGCACACGCTTGGGCTAGTGGTGGCTGCACCCCCTAGAATGGCATGCAGCTCCTCGTAGTAGCGGCATGTTTGCGGCTCTGCCCCGGACCTTCCGTTTGCGTCTCTGGCTTTGTGGTAGGCTTGCCTTAGCTCCTTAATTTTCACGCGGCACTGCTGTGTGTCCCTGTTATGGCCTCTGTCCTTCATGGCCTTGGAGATCTTTTCTAATGTTTTGCCGTTTCTTTTACTGCTTCGGAGTTCGGCGAGCACTGCTTCATCTCCCCAGATGGCGATCAGATCCCGTACCTCCTGTTCGCTCCAGGCTGGAGCTCTTCTGCGATCCTGGGACTGGGACTGGGACTCCATCATGGTTACCTGTGCTGATGAGCTCTGCATGGTCACCTGTGCTCTCCACGCTGAGCAAACAGGAAATGAAATTCAAACGTTCGCGGGGCTTTTCCTGTCTACCTGGCCAGTGCATCTGAGATGAGAGTGCTGTCCAGAGCGGTCACAATGAAGCACTGTGGGATAGCTCCCGGAGGCCAATAATGTCGAATTCCGTCCACACTAACCCAATTCTGACCCCCTAAGGCCGATTTTATCGCTAATCCCCTTGTCGAGGTGGTGTTAAGAAACCGGTTTAAAGGGCCCTTTAAGTCGAAAGAAAGGGCTTCGTAGTGTAAACGTGTCCAGGCTTAAGTCGATTTAACGCGGCTAAAGTCGACCTAAACTCGTAGTGTAGACCAGGCCTTTGTAAAGCACTTTGGGATGAAAGGCACTATATAAATGTATTGTTATTATATGCTCACTTGTGGGTTTGGGGAGTGGAAGCATTGATTTATATATTTCTATTCCCCTCCTAGTTTGGCCCTGTGAGTAATTTTGTGAGTGGGTAGGCTCAGGAGGACTGTAATTATTTTATTGACCAGCCTTCTGTTCCAACTGTGTCAATAACATATGTTATTATTGGGAGAGGCATTTTATAGTGAAGCCAGCTACCAAAAGACCTATTCCAAAGCTTAAATAATTGAAGAGGGTGGTTGATGTTCTCAAATGGTTAAGCTGCCTGTGTTACTAAACTGGCTTTGCAAATAATTTTGCTATGATGGTAAGTGAGCATGGCTCCCTTGGCAGTAGTGGAAAGTGTGTTAATCAGAGCCAGATTGAAGACTACCCCCATAGAGGGTACCAAATGTGGTTCTGGACTACAGATTGTGTTGTGTGGGTGCAAATCACGCTACTTATTTTTAGAGCATGTAGAGTTTCTTAAGCTGGTTTACAAATACTAATGTGGCCAGGTTATAATAATGTATGCGGACCCTTTAAGGCAGGATACAGGACCAGAGCATTGTCCCCTGTCTTGATTTTAGTCCAGAATGAATGGAGTTCTGGGAGTTGTAGTCCCCAGTGAAGGGAGTTAGAGGCTGTCGCAGCAAGGAATGCTGGGAAGGAGTTTGAGGAGACACAGGGCCTGAACCAAAGCCCTCTGAAATCTGTGGAAAGACTCCCAGTGATTTTATTTGGTGTTAAATTAAGGCAGTAGACAGCTCCTTCCCTAGTCTCTCCCTGTTTTGAAAGACAGGGATACTGATAGTAGTTGGCACTCCTTCCCGCCATTCCATGCTTTTAACTCCTATCAGCCCTGGGAACTACAACACCCAGAATTCCACTCATTCTAGGCCACAACCAGGAATATGGCTGAGCAGGCCCTACAGCCTGCCTTAAAAGGCAAGCACACGCTACTACACTAGGCTTTTCTACCATCTGTTTATGAAGAGAGTAGTGTTGGATGAAAAGTGATGTAGTAAATAACTTCCAGTTAGATAATGCCTTTCCACCGAAAGGATCCCAAAGAGATTCACCAGTGATATACACTGAAATGCAGCCAGACAGTGCATCAGGTAGTTTCTCATTCCTTGGGGAGAAGTATGCAGAAATTTAAATTGTGTATCATAGGCCTCTATGGAATTTTCGCCTCTGACATTTCATAGCAGGGGAGAGAACCTAAAAAAGGCACATGCCAAAGTGGAATGTAGAGGAATGTAAAAGCTTCATGGAGACCTGAGTGTTGATGACTCATGCAAGGAACTATCCCCATCCCTTTTTATTATATACTAATTATGTAGCATCCTAATTGCAAATAAGATAAAAGTACTTGCTCTGAGGAGTTTACAATCTAGGATCTTAAAACATAACACCCTGTTCCTGCAAAGACTTCAACACAGTATAATTTTAAGCCCATGCATAAGTGTTTGCAGGATCATGGCTTAAATCTCAATTACCCCTTGATAAATTCTGTTTGGTCAAGAGCCAATCCTCAAGGACTTTTCTTTTTCATTTGTATCAAAAATAACTGCACTGGGGAAGTGTAATATATTCTCTTTTCACAAAACCAGTGAAAAAGTTTGTGGGCCAGATCCTCAGCTGGTGACTCAAATGAAATGACATTGATTTACACCTCCTGATGATCTGGACCCATTTTTTTTCTTCTTGTTTTCAGTATGAACTGCCTTTGCAGCTCTAGAAGTAGAGAAAGGGCTAAAATCAAAACCAAAACCAAGGTTTTTGATCATGGCCCATGCCTTTATAATAAACTGAGTTAAACCAAACAACTCCCCCCTCCTCCAAATTTTGAAATATTTGAAATCCAGATCTGAATTATTTTATGGCCTGAGTCCATTCCTGCCTGGAAGTCACCAGCAGCGGTGTGAGTTAACTAACAGGTGAGACACTATGAGATAAACTCTGCACCAGGCTATACTTGTGCGATCTGGTTCATAGATTCCAAAGCCAGAAGGAACCATTATGATCATTTAGTCTAACCGCCTGGATAACACAGGTTGTAGAACTTTCTCAAAATAATTACTAGAGCGTATCTTTTAGAAAAACATCCAATCTTGATTTAAAAATTACCACTGACAGAGAATCCACCATGACCCTTGGTAAATTGTTCCAATGGTTAATTATTCTCACTGTTAAAATTCTTTGCCTTATTTCCAATCTGAATTTGTCTGCTTCAACTTCCAGCCATTGAACTGTGTTATACCTGATGCAGTATCAGTATTCAAATCATGGATTTCAATAAGTCAACACGCGGTTTGGCTAGTAGTGCATGAAAATACCTGATAATATTTTAATTTTACAGAGTATATGTCCATTGCTTGAATATATTTATTTGATGCTGTCAGCTGCTCAGGTGGCTGCTTGGGAATTGCAGTCAACTTCCTCCACGGCAATCAAGAGCCAAACAGGATGCTGTGTTAGGCAAGGTTTTCAACTGACATTAGGGAATTTTGGGTTAGATCCCAAGACAGCAGAAAATTTTCATGGACTGCCAGACACCTGGTCAGACCCATGAAATAGATATATTTTAAATGTTACAATTTTATTGAAATTTTAATAAATATGAGTAAACTTTCTGAAGAGATAAAACATCCTTGTTTCATTAAGAAATAACAAAGCCCATTTTGACTTTTAGTTTTTACAAACTGTTTTTGATGTTTTATTAGGAGCTCAGAGCAGACACAATTCCTCTTTGACTCAATCACTCTTAGCCTAATGAGTTCTTTGGGTTTCTTTGAGTGCATATCCTTATACCTGTAAAAAGCGACAGAGTCCTGTGGCACCTTATAGACTAACAGAAGTATTGGAGCATAAGCTTTCGTGGGTGAATACCCACTTCGTCAGGACTCTTTGTCGCTTTTTACAGATCCAGACTAACACGGCTACTCCTCTGACACTATCCTTTTACCTGTACACTAACATGTCAATCCAGACCATTGGGCAAACATTCTCCTACAGTATGTGACAAATTGCTCAAAGCGTATAAACTAGAGCTGGTTGAAACATTTGCAACAAAACAATTTTTCATTGAAAAATGCAGTTTCATTTAAATGTATGTTTCACAGGAATGTGTCAATTTTGATGTTTTCTGCAAGAAAAAGTCATTTCAATGAGGTAAAAACAGTTCTTTTTTACTTTATCTTTTTGATTCATTAGTTTGGACTTTTATATTAAAGGGATAATATTAATATTCATATTATATGTAAATTATTGTATTTAATATGTTTGATTTTGTTTTGATTTTTATATTAAATTAATCAAAATGGCTAGACAATATATTTTACCTTATTGAAACAACATGCTTTTACCCTATTACAATGAAACATTTCAACTTTATCAAAACAAAATTTTCTAATGGCTCCAAATTGAAAATTGTTTGAATTTTCATTGAGCAGGAAATGTTGACATTTCGGCAACTGGTTCTGATTTAGAACAAATTATTTTTCAAAATGTCAGCATTTCCCCTGGAATGGAAATTCTCGTTTCTGACCACCTACACAATTTCAGTACATACAATGAAATAAGAAGTAAATATGACTGCTACAAATATATTAAGTGGTTAACAAAAAAAAAAAAAGGGTTGCTTTGTCACTGACACTGCGTAGGTGTACAAAGGGTTGGGGAGAGTGTGAAAGGAGTCCTCACCACTGTGAGCTGTTGCACCAGGACCAGCCATTATGTGGAAGAGGCAGTGCAAGCATTGTTCCATGATGGTGCTGCTGGCCACACTAAACCCTGATTCTGCAAGGTACTGATGGATGTGCCTGTCTTTACACACATCAGTAGTCCCAGTGAAGTCAGCAGGACTAAATGCATGAGTAAAGTTAGATACATATTTTAATTCTTTACTGCACAAATGGGAGCAGGGAAGGAGCACATGGTGCAGCATGCCCAAAGGTAGCAGAGCTGAAACTGCAGCAGCATTTCCCTGGAAGGATTCTGGCTGCAGGAACTAGCATTCCTCCTACAGCTCTAGCTGCAGTGATACCACTCCTCCCTCTTAGGCCCTCCACATCTATCCAGGGCTGTGCCTTAAAGGAGCAGTTTTGCTTCAGATCTCAAGTTAGGTTTAGGTTATACAACACTCAAACAACAGAACTTGAGTGATCTGTGTTACTCCCAGTATTGATCCTTCAGAATGACCAGACAAGGGAAACATTTGGTCAGGCAAGGACTGTGCCCATTTGTTGGGAAAGGGCTCGGGCCTAATGTATCTCTCTCCAGAAAATTTCCGGGAGTGTGCAGAAGGGAAGAATGGATGGGACTGAATGGCAGTGGCAAGCTCCTTCTACCAAAACTGTCTCTGGATATTATTCGTCATAGCAGCCCCGTTATTAATTAGAGATCATTATAAGCATATGGCCTTTAGTAAAGGAATGACATTTATTAACAAGTTAAACAAGATGGACTTATCTTCTGTTTCCATTAGGTGTCAACATTTTTGAGTTCTTTATACTGCATAGACTTTCATTATTATACTTTTAAAGTGGCACTTGTTTGATCTTTGGTATTAACATAAAGTGATAAGAAATCATTACGGTAACCTGTGGTTTGTTAAAATGGCTTATCTTTTTTTTACCTTTTATCTTGTTATGCTACCCTCGTATCTCCTCTGGACTTTGTTTATTGATGGGATTCCAATTAATTATCTGTGTTTGCAAATAATATAACAATTTGCTTCCTGTTAGAAATGTTGGAGAAAGCTTTCAGATGCTGGTTCTCACTATAAGGATAAACTCCTGCACTCTTAGTTATTTTAAATTCATTTGTGCAGCATCTAGTACAATGTGGGTCCTGATCCATAACTAGGGCTTCCAGGAGCTATGGTAATGCAAATAAAATAATAATAATAATAATAATAATGAATATAATTCCTAAACTACAAGAGTTATCCATTTTCTTGTGGATATCACCCTTTCATTAGCACCCATTTGAACTGTGGACCAGATCCTTAGCTGATGTAAATTGGCATACGTCTATTGAAATCAAAGGGACTCTGCCCATGCTTGAAAGTAAGCACATTCATAAGTGTTTGCAAGATTGGGGCTTTCACGTGCATTTCAGTTGAAATTAAGCCATTGACTTCAGATTATTTTAAGGATAAACTGGTCCAGTATATTTAGCTCTTTTTTGCATTGTCTTATAAGCTTGTATACAAATGAACAGGAAATACATTGACAGGATTATGCCTGTGATCTAAGCAGGAAGAGAGGGATCCTTTGGATGAAATTGTTAGCCACTGCGTAAACAGGCTTTATACAGGGGTCCAAATCAGAGGTAGATTCCCTCCCTGAACCTGAAGCCAGGACACCTCTCCAGCTTATCTGCAGCCTATTCTTTCCCCTGAAGGCAAAGTGTGTGGCAAGTGGATTCATGCTGTTCACAGACCCATTGGCCATGTCCTCAGCACTCATCTTGCCAGACAAAAGCACCCCTATACATACTCATGGAGGGGGCCATTGTGGAATCTCTTCTGCACACCTCTGTGCACTCTGGCCCTGCCATGCAGGAATAGTATGGCCCCTCCACCACAAGCCACGAGGAGTTTCTGCTAGTGCAGAATAATGGACATTTGGGATACGTAAAAATCATAAAATCAATGGACAAAATTCATTTTGAGATCCAATGTTAATTAATTTTTTTCATCAAATACTCTATTTATCATTAGTAATATTGGTACTGAGTCTGAAATGGCTAATCTAGTCTGATCACATTTAACTCTAAACTAAATTGCCTTTCATACTGGGGGAAAGACAAGCACTCATTAAATCAGCAGGTCATATACTGGTGGTGTAGCATTTTGCAGAAACCTGACTGTACTAGATATTGAAGAGTCCTAATTAGAGAATGTGGGATTTATGTACTTTTGACCCAGAAAGCTGTTGAGTGAGTACCTATGGTGAAAGCAACAATATATTTGCTAGACTATATAGTTACAAGGAACATGCTGTGCCACTTTAGGTTGGCTCTATAAGAGGAAAATTCTTCCCCCATATAAGTTGAGTAGTTAAGCTATGTGGTGGGGGCCCTGGAATAAAGGAATGCTCCTCACCAGGCAGGGTACTGAGAGGGAAACTTATATGTGTGTGCTCATACAGCCATCAGCCTGCATAGATCCCATGGCTCCTGCACTTCTGGTTCATTAGAGGCAATGGCTGGTGGATTTGTGCAGGTGACTAATCCACTGTCCTCACGCAAAGTCCTCCCCTGCCCTTCTGCCCCCAATCCCCTCCCACAGAACAGCACATGAAGTCCGAGGATATGTTTTCTGTGGCATACGGAGGGTGCACGCTCTTTGCAGGTGCTCTCAAACATTTTCATCCCCTTTGGCACGGGCCGGCCACTCAACCTCTACCTGTCACTGTACAACAAAACCCCAAGGGCTGGATTCTCCCTCTGATGGAGTCACTTTGCAGTGCATCAGCAGCCCAAAGTGGCCGTGAGACAATGGTGATAACTAGTAGAGAATTACCCTTGTGCAAGGTAACTTGCTGGTAGTGAAAATCTGGCAGAGGTGGCTGCACCAGTCACCAACCCCATTATCCCCTGTGTAAGGGCAGGAAGGGCATGTCAGGGGTGAGGAGTAGACTGGGTGGGGCAGTGAGGGGAGTGGGCTTAGTGGAACAGTGACCTGCTAAGTCTGATCTTCTACTGGTGTAAGTCAGGGCTATCCTTGTACAGCTCTAACTTGTGCCTGGGTTGAGCAGCCCTAGGTCAGGGAGCCCAAACCAGGTCCCCCATCTTCAATCTATCCAATCAGGGGCTACATATTTAGCACTGCCCCGCTCACCTTTTTTGCCTTTAAAGTGCTACCAGTGACTTCACAGCATATACATATTGTACTGAGCACAGCTGTACAAACACAGGATCATTTATTTGCTATCCTGGAATGTTTATCAGTTTGTTTATCAGTTTGTTCCCTTTTGTTAACATAAGAAATTTCACACAACCAAGTGCACTGGTAAAGTGGGGAGCACTAAACCAGCTCACATTTGTTTCACTGCTCCCAATCCTCGAGACTCCAAAGCAATAAGGTGGAGCAAGTAGGATTGGAAAAGTAAGAGAGACAGCATTCAACGGAAGGTTCCCTGTTCTTAATTACTCAATTGGTAAATCATAGATTCCAGATCAGATGCTGTCTTGTGCTGAGATCTCAGTGGTTGTGTGAAATCAGGGGTAGAGGATTGTCAGGAAACCAGTTATGGTTCCCTGATTCTTAGAGAGAATCTGCACCAGCCATGGCTGCTCTAACTTATGCCAGCTTGGTACAGCCCCAGTTGCTGCCATGGTGAATGGTGTGTGAGTTGGCTGAGAGTTCTACCCACCCACACATTGAGGGAACTCTCAGATGGCTAGCTACAATCAGATTTGGACTTCTTTGCACAGCCAGATTGGAGTAGAAAATCTGGCCCTCTGATCTGAGACTCCTTAGATAAAATTCTCTTCCCACATAGATAACATTCACAAAAGCCCTATCCAGCCTTAGCCTCTGAGAACTCCTTTCCCAGTATGTCTAAACATATGCATCTAGTTAGATGATAGCTTGGACCTAATAATCCTCTCACACTAGTTTTTCACTGGTGTAACTCCTCTGATATTGATGGAGAGACTTCTGATTTACACCAGTGTAGCTAGAGAATCATTGCCAACATATCTCTGTAAGCCTCCGTTTCTGTTCCAAAATGAGTTAGTGTTCCCGATTCAGTCGAAACAAAGATATTTTCCCCACAGTTAAAAATAATAAAACCATTTTCCTTTAGAATATTTAATGCAAAGTGTCAAGCAAATTCCAGGATTTAAACTATGGGAGTTTGCAATAACCTTTTATAGTCTTTCCATGTCATAATGATTCTACCTATCTAGGAATGTGATTCCTGCCCTGATCACAAATTCTATGCAAAGAACAATTGAGAAACAAATTAAGTTTAAAGTCAGTGGCTACAGCCAAGTCAGTAATCTCAGAGACCTGTTTTTTTGACATGATCCAAGCAAGTTAAGAGCTGCTGATCAAAAGAACTCACAAAGGCCTTTGCTTTGGCATCATTCTAGCAAGCCAGAGGAGCTGAACCAGAGTCCTCATAGAAATTTGTACCTTCTTATCAACCCACCAACTGGAGTTACTGATCCAATGACTCCCGAGACCTATACCTTAGCAAGCTACAGGTTTTGAGCCAGCAATCTCACAGAGATCTGTGCCTTCATCAGACTAGCAAACTGTAGATTTTAAGCCTGTCCCTTGACGTGAGACCAGCAAGGGAGATGTTCTGAACCAGACACCTTTCAGAAGTCTCAAACTTCACAAAAGCCCAAGAAAACTCCAGCTGTTTACCTAATGCCCTGTCAAAAGGCCTGTACTTTGACATAAGACTAGACCAAGGGGCTCTGCCAGTAACTTCACAAAAGCTTGGTTTCAGCCCACCAAGCTAGAGATACCAAGCAAGAGACGTTACAAAGGGCTGGTCCACACTAAGCCCCCAGTTCGAACTAAGATACGCAACTTCAGCTACGTGAATAACGTAGCTGAAGTCGAAATATCTTAGTTCGAACTTAAAGGTACTTACCGCGGGTCCACACGCGGCAGGCAGGCTCCCCCATCAACTCCGCCTACTCCTCTCGCGGAGCAGGATTACCGGCGTCGACGGTGAGCACTTCCAGGATCGATTTATCGCGTCTAGACAAGACGCGATAAATCGATCCCAGAAGATCGATTGCTTGCCGCCGAACCAGCGGGTAAGTATAGACGTACCCAAAGGCTTGTGTTTTGACATGAGTCAAGCATGCTAAAGCAGCTGGGCAAGTGAGATCAGATACCCATGACTTAATAATACCTCAACAAGCTAGAAAAGATGACTCAGAGACCTCTTTTGAGAAATCTTTGCATTGCCATCAGGCCGGCAAGCTAAAGGTTATGAGCCAGTAACGCACAAAGCCTGTGCCTTGACAACAGGCCATCATCAGCCCATAAGTGCACAGGGCTTGACTGAAGCTCAAAAGCAACCTCTTGGATCAGGAAATCAGGCTGGATATTTCCTGAGACCAGGTTCTCACCACATTTAAATATTTTCTGTCAGCAGTCAAGCACTAAATGCCAAAAGAATGTTTTCACAGGATTTTGGTACTTCTGGTGAATCCAGTAATCCCATACAAATGTGGAAACAATATTTAAATTTTTTTAAAAAGGAACTCATTTAACTACAGTGTTTTTAAACTCAACCAATGTCTGGATCAGATTCTGTTCAAGGTTTTGATAAAGATTCAGGTATTTTTAGCTGAATCAGATCACTCATCCGTCACTTCTGCCAGGAACTTTGTATTGAGGGTTTAATCCTCCAAGGCACTGAGTACTTCTGTGTGGGAACTGATACCTCTCAGGATAGCTGAGAACATTGCAGGATCAAGACCTGAGTTAGGAAAGTGAATGATCACTAACTTAGCATAGTCTTAAAGTGTTCAAATAAAGAGAGATTTAATACAGCATCCTATTTGGAGTCTGGCATCAATTCACATTCTGACTACAGGGAGGGAAGACTGGGTTGATATTCAAGAGGTATTCTTGGTGTTCTTGGACCTCTTTATCTCTGGTCTTCATGCGCAGAATCGAAGCGCAGCCTATGATGAGAACCATCAGTTGATTTAAGACAAATGAACTAATACTGTGATGATGTGTTAGATATTTCTGCCTGGATGCTTTCAGTGCAGAGAGTCTAAGAAATGATGGATGCATTGTAAAGGATACAGAGAATTGTGACTCCTTTAGTAAACAACTCTGTCAAAACAGAGATTAGGTCAGTGTATTTTTCTACCATCAAGCCTACTGGGAGATCCTCACTAATCCTTTTGGTATTGTGTCTATAAAAGCTACAGAAAGGGAAGAACACGGAAAATATTGTAGGCAGAAGTATGGATGTGCAGTACAGCCTATTACCCATGAAGATGGCTGGTTTGGAAAGACCAGACACACACTGTCCTCGGCTTCCATCAATTTAATATTAAACGTAATATTTTTCTGAGTTGATAAGACCTAATCCAAGGACAATTGTTTAGTTTTCCTGGGTTGCATGTACCGCTCGGCTTCCCCTCCACCCCCACTGTCCATTAATTTAATGGTAATTAAAGATAGGGCAAAATGGAGATAATAGTGAACAACTGGCCTAAACAGGTAGGAGCTGCACTTTTAAAACAATTTATCATTAAAAGATGCATTTAAAAATGAAGAATAGCATAATGTGCAGTATTGGGGTTGCATCAAGGGATCCTTGGTGTTCTGGCAATAGTGGCTACAAAAATATTCTAAGAAGTATGAGTATAATGGGGAAAACAGATTAATGTTTCCTACTAAGTCCAACGTAAGCAGCATGAAAGATTTCCAAATAAGGTGCTGTTATACTTTGTTCTTAATAAGAGGTATCATATTCAATTAGGCTAATAACAGTTGAGTATAGATGTGTGTTGAGAGAATAAAGAACTTTAGAATTTATACAGTCTGTTTTATTTATGTTATAGGAACATTTTCCACACACTGTTTCATCTACTCAAGATGGCTGTCTCTACTGCATTCAGTGGATGGTAGTAGCAGCTGAGGGAGTACAGAGGTGTTTAGGCCTGAATATGTAGTGATGAATAAACTGGCCCTCCCCGGCTCAGCCCTGCCACACCTCTGAAGATGCTTCTCTGATCTGCTGTAGAGTCCTCCCTGTGTTCGCCCACAACTTGGCCTACATTTTGCTCCCACTGCATTCGGTGCCTTGGGTTGGTGAGTTATAAATGCCAACAACCTTTCAGGAGCTCTTTTCCTTTTATGATTAAGCTAGACATCGAGATGGCAACACAGAGATGCCAAAGCTGAGGAACTGAAAATTATGGGCTTGACCCAAAGCCCCTTAAAGTCTTTCCATTGACTTCAGTGGCCTTTGGATCTGGCCCTATGTCATCAACTTGACCACTTGACACAGAGAGCTGAAGCCATTCTCCACCAGTGCAATGTTATGTCTCACAGAAGTTTGTTGGTTCTAGCTTAGTCCTAATAATGCCACCCAGTCACAAGGCTAGATGTGAAAATGGTGCTGCTGGAAAAAGGCAGGTGTGCATGTCAGGAAGGAATCAGTGACTGCCATCAGAGATCAGAAGTAATATTTAACTTGGCATTTGCTGACAACGTAGTTGAAGTCTGTTCTGAAAAGTTATGGAAAATTTCCTTAATCGTGCCTTTTAAGTACTGTTTCTAGGCTAAACCTTTTTCAGTTTTAAAGCAGTTAGATTCTGTATTCCAGCAACACATAAGCACACCAAGGCACTGAAATATAAACAAGGGGAAGTCAAATTTGGGGCTTACCCTTGACACAATCCTTCAGTGTAAGAGGCCCATGAAAGCTTTATTTGTCACGTGATGGACTAATGTACACGTAGAGAGGCTGAGAAAAGTTTTGTAACATACATGTAAATCAAGTCAGATGGCAGAGCTGTCAAGTATCTTTAAATGATTTGTCAGAACAAGCTAATTCTAATTAAATCCCAAGCCCCCACTCCACAAACTGAGTTGTGACTATATCCCTGAAAGCTGTTCAAGATTTAACTTAATCTGCATGTGTCTTATACAGTAGTAGTACAGTAGGCTAGTAGTAGGTCTATATAGCTTATGTAGCCATATAATGCTATGGCCATATAATACTATGCAGTACAGACACCTGCATATGTAGAGAAAGTTAGTAGTTGATCTTTATAGCCTATAGAGCCATATAATGCCAAGCACCTCCAGGGATACTGCACTGCAGATAAAAGTCAACCTACCAGACAGTCTCCTTTTCAGTTCCCTAGCTGCAACTCCAATGGCAGAGCCAGTGCTAGCCCATTGGGGCCCTAAGCAGGAATATCCTGCCCCCCGCAATACTAAAACAGGCAAGTTCTTATAATAAAAAAGTGAATAGGTGGCCACCTTGAGCTGCTTGGGCCCCTAAGCAATTGCTTAGTCTGCTTGTGCCTACAGCTGGCTATGTCCACCTGATTCTGGTAGCACTTGGCTATGGCAGAGATTACATTTCCTAACTACCCACCCATGTTCCCCATATGGAAAAGTTATGCTTCAGCTCTATTTCTTGGATTCCTGGCCCATGCAGTGGGAAGAACCCAGTGGTACGTGTGTATGGAGCTGGGACCCAACAAATATAGAGTGTCACAAGATCTGTGGCCAGCCCTGATCATATGCAAACATACATTTGTGCAAGAGAGGTCAAGCAACAGGTAGAATGTATGCAGGCTTGTATTTGTTCATGGACTGAGATTAAACCCAGATTTTCATGGAACTGAACTGTGCAGAACATATAGTAAGAATGCAAGTACATACCAGAACAGCTTAATGATCACAGAGGATTGTGGGGAGGGAGAAGAAAAGAAAAATAAAAGCTATTGGTCAACCAAAGTGTGAGCATGATCTTGTCATATGTTGGCTGCTGCTGGAGAGTATGGAGGGCACCATCTTTCAGTGTATTTCTCCTAGCTATTTTCATTGTGTAGGTGAGTTTCTCTTTCAAGACAGATCTATCCAACTTCTCAAGCGTTTCCATACTGTGGTGGACATTTTGATTTTAGATGTTGTTAACATAGTGAACTGCCATTTTCAGTGAGCTATGTAAGACTGAGCTGTCTAATTAACTGAACATGCAGGATGCAGTTGGGGTTCAAATAGAACAGATATTAAACTTATATCCATGCAGTTTATCCCCACACAGTACAGTACATGCCATATTATAGACATGGTATGCCAGAAGGAAGTAGAGTCATGGAAAGTCTTTGATTTCTTGAAATGTTAGGAGGAAATTATTAAGAATTTTCTCAAAGGTGAGATCAGCTTGATCAGATTCTGTGCCAACCCCAGTGACCTATAACAACAAAAGTTTTGACCTTCCCTTTGGTGTACAAACCATTAAACCAATAATGCACCATGTCTTAACAGATCTCTTTTCTTGCTGGACTGGTTGCAACATCTCTGAATCTTTACAATTTGTCAATAGCTACTTTACATCCCGTTAACCCTTCCAGCTCTAGAAGTGGTATGGACTCAGGGACTATGATGTTTCTCAAGCTGCCTAGTGCATATCACAGATTTCTCTGGAATGTGAGGTCATGTGCTGCTTCTGCAGATGCATCACAAACTCACCATACACAGGATATGAAAATGGCAATATTAGAGAGTGGGGGAATACAATTCATTCATGCTTTTTGCAGTTTACAGCAAAGGAGCCATCAGATTTTATTTTCTCTCTTTTGGTGTATGAAATAGAGAGGGGTTCAACATGTCGAGAATCTGAACATTCCAAAGTTTGGCTTGTTTGATCCCAGGATTTGGTTCAAGCACATTGGAAACTTTTCTATTTTTAGTGGAGGGAGGTGAGCTCTGGAATATGTGTAAATGGGACCTTTATTTATCTATGTATAGTAACTCAAGATGATGCCTATTGCAAGCAGAGACAACCATAATAAACCCAGTCTAAAGCTCCACCTTTTAAAAAAATATCTTCCCCCCATCCTTATTTTGGTTGAGGGCTAAACTTTAGCACCCAGGGTAGAATTACAAATTGAGGGCCGGAAAGGTGATTTTTCAGTCCAGCTCTGTACCACTGCAGAGGTATAAATGGACCCAATGGATGGCAGAAATGGCCCCTGGAGAATGCCACTGGCGTAAGGGGATTCCCTAGAGAGTGTAGTGTAGGGGATGTGTCAGGGATGTGTCCAACAAGGGAGTTGCTCCCTTGGGGGCTACTGCATTAGAGATCAAATTGGAGCAGCTCTGAGGTTGCTTACTTACAGCGGGGAGGAGCATGCTTAAAGTTAAGCAGATGCTTAAGTGAGTTCCTGAACAGCTATGGACTTAAGCACATGCTTACATTCTGTCCTGAATCAGGGCCTAAAAGATGGTTTTCCAGAATTTGTTTCTCGTATGTCAGTTACTGTATTCAACACAGTTATTGCCGCACAAACACAGTCCTAGCTATTTGTAGAAAACTGAGATAAGGGTTACTTGAGTTCAAAGCAATGCCTTTGACTTTTTAAAAACTATTTCAGTGATTTTGCCCTTTTCACTAGGACCAACTTATAACTTTTCCTTTAAAAAAATGCAGTAACATTTACAGTAACAAAACAATAGCCCTAGTTATCAGTTATAATTGCAAATCACTTTGGCAGTGAATGTGGGGAGAAAGGACTTTTATTGCTAGAATTTCCTTAATACTTTTGGCATTAGACACAACGAAGTGAACAAGACTTAGAGGAATGCTTGTTATAAAGCCACTGGGAGTATTTGTTTAAGTCCAACCCGCCATGACTCTTAAATAAACAGCACACAAGAGGGGATTGGTTGATAGAGAATAGCTTCTCTTTTTAAGAAAAAAGTGTCATAAAGATGGTAGTGCTGACAAACTAATCTAGCCATGGTCCATCAAACATTTTCCACTCCATATTTCTGATCTGAATGTCACTTCATGGCATTGCAAGCATTCCGTCAAACCTGGAAATTAAACACTTTGCTTCTTTTTACCTGCAGCAAATTGAAAAATTAATCATGTATGGTAGATTCAGGAAATTTTTTTCCAGCCTTCGGGTTTCTAAATTGTAGAAATGTCTGTGAGGGCCATAGACTATCCCAGCTTCATGGCATAAAACAAGTATTTTTTACCATATATTCCAGGAACATTATTTGATTATATTTTGTCATAAATGTAGTGCTCTACTAGCATTCAAAATGGTGTGCATCTCTGAGAGCGGGTGAGTTGTATGCTACAAAAAAGGGCCTTGTATAGGAACATCATACAAATTGGGCAAAATACAAACATTCTACACTTCAAAAATTATCTCTCTTTTCCTGCTGTTAATGCATTATAAATGGAATTCAGTTGGACTTCGACATTGTTATGGATTGGATTCAATCCCATTAATATTGTACGTAGATATTGATTGTGGTTAAAGCAATATTTATTGAACAAATAGTTCACCTCCTTTAAAACTGTTCTTGTTAACATATTAACAGAGATAATAATACATTGCATTTATAACAGTGCCTTTCTTCATGAAGGATTCAGAAGTTTTCTGTGCAACAAACTTTATGCTTTAACTGCAAATGCATATGTTAATTTACCATTAAGGTGATGCATTTAAAATGTATATTTTAAGAGTGAGAAAATGGCAAAGGTCACCTTTCCACACTAATATTAGCCTTGTTATTTTGCAAATACATAAGATTTTCTATTTCTGTTTTTCTTGTTAAATATGTAGCAGCTTAATATATTTCTGTTTAAGTTATAAAAATATATATCACAAAAATTAAACATGCAGGATACATGCATCATAAATCAATATTTCTGTAGGAATTTTTCATTTTCCAACTTTTTTAACTGTGCCAACTGTCTTTTGTATTTGATTATCTTGGTTTTTTAAATACAAGAGGCCCGGGGCAGAAGAAATTAACCATATTTTAAAAAATAGCCTTTAAATGGTCCCAACTTTTTTTTTAATTTGACACTTCATTGAGGAGAATGGGATAAAGACTGAGGAAGTGCATCCATCTAATGGAAATGATGAGGGTGAATGAATTAACACTTCTGGCTGATGATATTGCTTTCCTGGAGGGACTTTTCGGCAAGATTGGGATAGTTGGGCAGCAGAACAACAGTTTAGTTTCTGATGGTGATATTGTGGCCACTGAAAGGATGGAAAGTTGGGCCTTCTCTATATGCAGAGTTGGACCAATGTAACTAAGGAGATGCCTTCATGGCTATAAAAGGTCTGTTTTTACGTCAAGATTCCTAACTCAAGATAGATATCTCAATGTCAAATCTTAGTGGAGACAAAGCCCAGGTAGTTTTAACCTCAATGCAGCTAGCTGAGGTAAACCCCAGATAGGGGGTGTACAAATGACCTCAACTAGCTACATTGAGGTAAAAACTATCTGTGTCTTGTCCCCACTAGGACTTTACATTGAGATAGCAATCTTGAGTTATGTATCTTGAGCAGGATGAAAGTAGCACAGACGAATTACCGGTACGGGGACCAGCTCCAGGCCCCCAGAAGGGGCAGGGCCTCAGGTGGAAAGGGCGGGGCTGGAGGGTCGGCCTCCCTCAGCCAGCCCATCCATGCTCCCCGGCCCACCCCTCCCAGGGCTCCAGCAGCGATTTAAAAGGCCCCAGGGCTCCGGCCATTGCCGTGGTAGTGGCGGTGGCAACCGGGAGCCATGGGTCCTTTTAAATCACCGGGCCCCAGGGCAGCTGCCCTTTTTACCCCACCCCCACCCCATTGGTGGGCCAGACCCGGGGGAGGGGGAGGCAAAAGGGGCAGCGACGTTAAAGTGCTGCCACGGCATCGTTTTAACGTCAGCTGCATACGGGCCGGTACCGGTGGCCACTTCTTACCGGTACACCGTACTGGCCCGTACTGGCCTACTTTCACCCCGATCTTGAGGCAAAAACACATCTTTTTTGTACAATGAAGACATAGCCTAAAGGTGAGATTTTTAAACGGTTTAGTTAAATTGGTACAGAAGTCTGTGTGGACACTGTTATTTTGATTTAAATCAGGCTTATTTTGGTTTATCTTAAATCAATTAGGAACAGGTTTAAGCTAAACCAAAATAAGTCACTCTTAAACCTAAAGTACTCACACAGGGATTTGTACCAATTTAACTAAACTGGGGCAAATTTGTGCATAAACAACCCTTTTGACCCCATGATTAGGTAACAACCAAGGGTATGTCTACACAGAAAAAGAAGAAAAAAAAACCCAACCCACAGCAGGGAATCTCAGAGCCTGGGTCAAATGACTTGGACTCATAGGGGTCACACTTGTGGGGCTAAAAATATCAATGTAGACATTCAAGCTTGGGCTGGAGCCTAGCTCTGGGACCCACCTACTCCTCACTAGGTTTTTCCAGTCTGAGCCCAAATGTCAACACTGCTATTTTTAACCTTGCATGAGTTTGTGTCAGTTGAACTGGGCTCTGGGACTTGCTGTTGTGGGTTTTTTGCTGCGTGTAGACGTACCCCTAGGTACATTCTTATTAACCCGAATAGTTTCATTGAGTTCAATGGAACTGTTCACAGAAGAAAGTAAAGTCCATGCATAACTGTTTGGAGGATAGAGGCCTTAATGAGTATTCAAATGAAAAAAAGAGAGTTTTCAGAGCACACCGAACACAGAGGACAGTCCCTGACTGTTTGGGACCCACATAGGGTTGCCAACTGTCTAATTGCACAAACACAAACACCCTTGCCCCCCACCCCAACCCACCCCCTCCCCCGAGGCCCCGCCCCTGTCCTGCCCCTTCTCTGAGGTCCCTCCCTGTAGGGACGCATAGCTCCCGAATCGCCAGCCCACAGATGCGGCACACTGTGTCTGAGGCTACGAGGCAGGAGTGGCCTTCACCCCAGCGTCTGTGATTAGGAAACTTATTTGGCTGACTTGATCATCACCCTCACAGCTTGCTTTCACGTGCACAAGATATGGGTTTGTTATCTTATGTTGTTGTACACTGTACACTCCTCCTATGCGCAAGAATTTAACCACTTAGAAGTGTTGTAAGCAGGGAGGTAGAAAGAATAAAAACCCCAGGAAAGATTTCCTGGGGGGCTTTTGAGGCTTTTTGGCTTTTCGGCTACCACAGACCAGGCGTTCTGTTTCCTTTCCTTTCTCGTCGCCACATCTGGTGACCCCGACGTGATAACCCCCTGCTCACCGGCTGGATATGCCGAGTGCACCCCCACGGCCGTTTGCCGCCCCTGATTCGTGAGTGGGGGGGGGGGACTTTCCAGTGCCCAGAAGGAGCACGCAAGAGAGTTACAAAAGATTATATGGCAACGATCATGTGTCGTTGTCTCGGTCGCTCATATTGAGGACCTTCTAAAGGAAATAGATCGCCAGTGCCCCTGGTATCCGGACTGCGGGTCGTTACGGCTTCTTGATTGGATACGGATTGGGACCACCTTGTATAGTGAGCCCCGTGCCCCGGTCCAGCACCTGCTGCTCTGGCAGCGTTGCAAGGAGGCGCTGGAGGGGGTCAGCCCCGACGGTCCCAAGCCGGTCTCCCTTTTGCCCCCAGGTGATGGGCCACTCCCCTCCTACCCGCAGCTGACCCTCCCTGTGCCGCCGCCCGTGGCGGCGCCCCCCTGCCCACCGGTCGGGCGGGGGGGCGCTGTCGCCACGGCGGTGCGGCGAGCGCGCGAGGCCGGTCTCTTGACCGACGAGGAATCCAGCTGTGGGTTCGAGGCATTCCCCGTCTCTTGGCGGGATAATGGTAACGGGGGGCAGATCGTGGACTGGGAGGCTCTCCCCTACTCGGTTCTGCACGAGCTCCGCAAGGCGGTTCGTGAGACCGGGGTGCGGTCCACTTTCACCCTGGGGATCTTGGAAGGTGTGTCAAATGGTTATTTCTTGCTCCCCCAAGATTGGAAAGACATGTGTCGCATGGTGCTGTCTCCCGCGCAATACGTTGTGTGGGATAGCGAGTACCAGCGAGAGGCGCTTGCGGCGGCAGCACAGGGTGGGGGGGCCTATCTCACTGAGCAGTTATATGGCGCGGGGCAGTTTTCGGGCATCCACGAGCAGGCGGTGGGCACGCCCCGGGCAGCTTATCCCATCATTGGCCAGTGTGTCCGTCGGGCGTTTCGCAGGGTCCCCGCTGCGGGCGAGTCCTCTAAGTCCTTTGCGGTTACTCGGCAAGGTGCCGCCGAACCGTTCCACCAGTTTATTGACCACCTCCAAGAGGCAGTCCAGAGGCAGATGGATAACCCGGAGGCCCAGACTGAACTAATGCAAAAATTGGCTTACGAAAATGCGAATGCAGATTGCCGCCGTGCCATGCAGGCAGTGGTCGGGCGCCCGGGGTATACCCTGGCAGAATTGCTGCAGGCGTGTGCGGACGTAGGCACCCAGACCCATCAAATGGCCCTGCTGGCAGCTGCCCTGCACAAGGGGCAGAAGCCTCAGGGGAACTGCTTTAACTGCCAAAAGCCCGGGCATTTTCGGCGGGAGTGCCGGGCCCCTGGGGGGGGGGGGCGTGTAAAAACAAAAACAAGCCCCGAACAGACCAGAGGCCCCGCACGCTGTGTCCAAAATGCAAAAAGGGCTACCATTGGGCTGCGCAGTGTCGCTCAGCGGGGGGTGATAATCGGGTCTTGGCTGCCAGCCAAGATAACACCCCGGGAAACTAGTAGTCGGGCCTGCGACCAGCCCGAGGCCCAAGGCCGCGCCCCTCTCCATGCACGACGTCCCCGCCGCCACAAGGGGCAGTGCGGGGATTGACCTTGTCAATCAGGAAAATATGGATATAACTCTTCCCGGGGAGGTCCTCCTCATGCCGTCCCAGATCCAGGGCCCGCTGCCGGAGGGCATGGTGGGCCTTGTCCTACCCCGCTCGTCCGCCAGCAAGCAGGGCTTGTTTGTGGTGCCTGGGGTGGTGGATTCGGACTATGGTGGAGTTATCCATGTTCAACTGTGGAGTCATCTCCCGAAACAGCTGTTTCAGGGAGATGCCTGGGCGCAACTCATACTTGTGCCCTACTCCCTTCCGGCAGGGGGAAGAAACGTTCCCCGAACCGGAGGCTTCGGGTCCACCGGCCAGCGCCCTGTTCACCCGCAAGTGGCAGCGGTTGTTAAAGATATTGGATCACCCCAACCCAAACACATTTATTGCCTCAACGATCAGCCGTTCGAGGGTGTTATCGACTCTGGGGCAGACGTCACCGTCATCGCCGCCACGCAGTGGCCCGCCCATTGGCCCACAGAGCAGGCTCCGGCTGTTTGGGGTGTGGGCAGGGCGCAGGACTCGCAACGGAGTGCCCGATGGTTGGAGGTTAGGGCGCCCCAGGGCACCCGCCGCGCCCGTATCCGGCCTATCATTCTCCCCGTCCACCTCAACCTGTGGGGCCGTGATTTATTAACACAGTTCACTGCCACCATCCAGATTGATGATTAGGCGTACGGCCCTCCCCCTCCGTCGGCTCACTGACGAGCCTATATGGGTTGCGCAGTGGCCGCTTCCTCTGGAAAAGCTGGAGGCCCTCCAGCACTTGGTCAATAACCAGCTACAGGCAGGAGCAGGGCACTTGGCAAGTCCGCTTTACCCTGCCTCAGCGTTCTCCCCAGCATGCAGAATTGGCCGCTGTCATCCTGGCCTGCCGATGCTTCCAGGATGACCCTTTTAATCTTATTACTGATAGTCTTTATGTTACTAATGTTCTTAAGTCTCTTCCAGGTTCCTATGTGTCGCCCTCCTGTGATGACAATCTGTTGGCCCTTTTTCTCACCCTGCAACAGCTCCTTTCCTCCTGCTCTAGCCCACTTTTTGTGGCACATATTCGCAGTCACACCACACTACCGGGCCTATTGACAGAGGGTAACACGGTGGCCGACCAGGCGATCAAATCGGTGGCCTCGATTTTTTCCTCCCCAATCGAAAGCCACGCCTTTTTCCATCAGTCCGCCAAGGCCCTTGCCAAGCAGTTCACTCTCCCATTGCATCAGGCGCAGGCCATTGTTCGCCAGTGTGACCTTTGCGCTTCTCTCTCCAATAGCCCGGAGGTGGGGGTTAACCCTCGCGGCACTTCGGCCAATCAGCTTTGGCAAATGGATGTTACACACTTTCCTCCTTTTGCCCCCTGGCAGTATCTTCACGTGTGTGTAGATACCTTTTCCCATTATGTGTGGGTCACCCCCCAGAAGGGTGAGGCCTCTCGTCATGTTATTAATCACATGATTCGCACCATGGCGATCATGGGTCACCCGTCCCATCTTAAGACCGACAACGGCCCCGCCTACTGTAGCTCGGCCTTTGCCTCCTTCTGTACCACGTGGGACGTTGTCCACACGTTTGGTATCCCGTATAACCGCACAGGCCAGGCCATTGTGGAACGGGCCAACCGTGCGCTCAAACAGGCCCTGGCCCGCCAAAAACAAAAAGGGGGGATTCCGGTAGGCCTTCCTCCCCGCCAGGAATGGCTGGCTGCAGTGCTTTTTACCCTGAATCATTTGAATTTGACTGACAATTACTCTGCGGCAGAACGTCATTTTCGCAGCCACCAGACTTTGCCCCGCCCCCTTGTCAAATATCGCAAGGCCCCGGATCCTCAGTGGCATGGCCCAGCGCCCCTTATAATGTGGGGACGGGGGCATGCTGCCGTTTCTCTTCCTACAGGTCCGTTGTGGGTCCCGGCGCGTAACGTCCGCCCGTGGCACGGCGATGGCCTGGCACCAGGGACTGTCGAACCCCATTCCGCAGTTCAACCTACATCTACAGGATCCTGAGCGTCCTCGCCAGCGCCCCCCGCGGGAGCCCCCGCAGCGCATGACCTGGGGACAGGTTAAAGCCCTCTCATTGCAGGCCGAGCAGTTGCGAGCGCAGCAGCAGCTGGAACCTACCGCGGAAAATTATCTTGTGACATTGTTGGCTTGCCTTAAT
Organism: Terrapene triunguis; assembly: GCF_002925995.2. Classification (NCBI taxonomy): domain Eukaryota; kingdom Metazoa; phylum Chordata; order Testudines; family Emydidae; genus Terrapene; species Terrapene triunguis. Next base: position 1,815,239 of record NW_020664522.1, on the reverse strand, counting down.
GCTAACTCACTTCTTATTTTGTGTGTATTGGGAGGTTTTTTGTTGGCCCCTGGCTGCCAAGGCGAATCCCAGATGGAACAGCGGCTGCAGCAACATCTGGGGTGTGAGACTGTAAAGGAAATGTGTTGTTTCAATCTTACTGATAATGGTAACCGCATACAACAGCAGATTGATATGCTGAAGCGTTATGCTCAAGCCATCCGCCAGGACGTCTCCCCTCCTTGGTGGGATTACATTTGGTCATGGCTACCCTCAGGGTGGATAAAAATCCTCTTACAGTATGGGGTTTTAGTCTTGGTCCTTGGCGTTTTACTTTGCTGCTTTGTTCAGTGTATACCCAGTCTGATGGCATTGTGCATGCAACCCTGCGAGGGTGCTCCGTCTAAACACCGCATATAAAATAGAATGGGGGGGATGTAGGGACGCATATCTCCCGAATCGCCAGCCCACAGATGCGGCACACTGTGTCTGAGGCTACGAGGCAGGCGTGGCCTTCACCCCAGCGTCTGTGATTAGGAAACTTATTTGGCTGACTTGATCATCACCCTCACAGCTTGCTTTCACGTGCACAAGATATGGGTTTGTTATCTTATGTTGTTGTACACTGTACACTCCTCCTATGCGCAAGAATTTAACCACTTAGAAGTGTTGTAAGCAGGGAGGTAGAAAGAATAAAAACCCCAGGAAAGATTTCCTGGGGGGCTTTTGAGGCTTTTTGGCTTTTCAGCTACCACAGACCAGGCGTTCTGTTTCCTTTCCTTTCTCGTCGCCACACCTCCCCCCGCTCACTCCATTCCCTCCTCCCTCTGTCTCTTGCTCTCCCCTACCCTCACTCATTTTCACCAGGCTGGGGTGGGGGGTTGGGGTGTGGGAGGGGCTGCGGGCTCTGGACTGGGGGGTGGGGCTCAGGGTTCAGAGTGTGGGAGGGAGCTCCAGGCTGAGCTTGGGGCGGCGGTTTGGGGTGCAGGAGGAGGTGCAGGGTGCAGACTCTGGGAGTGAACTTGGGTGCAGGAGGGGCTCAGGGCTGGGACAGGGGATTGGGGTGCAGGAGGGGTGCAGGGTGTGGGCTCTGGGAGGGAGTCTGGTTCCCCAAGCACAGACTCCACAACTCCCATTGGCTGGGAACCGCAGCCAGTGGGAGCTATGGGGGCGGTGCCTGAAGGCAGGGGCAGCACGCAGAACCGCCTGGCCGCCCTGCGCCTAGAAGCCAGAGGGACGTGCTGGTTGCTTCCGGGAGCCGCACAGAGCCAGGGCAGATAGAGAGCCTGCCTTAGCCCCACTGTGCCGCTGACCGGAACTTTAGTGGTCTATTAAAATCTCCTGTATTGCTTTCAATAGCCACCGGGAGATTGAGGCTGATTCCAGGAGACTCCCAGCCAATCTGGGAGGGTTGGCAACCCTAGACTCACAGCTTTCTCTTGTCCCTGAAGTTAAGACAAGATTTTCTTTGAGATGTTGGCTATGAGTAGTTCAATGAGATAACGTCCATCATGCATGTTCTGTTTAGGTATTTATGTGGCTCCCATTACCAAGGTATTTAAGCACCTCACAATCTTTAATTTATTTATACTCACAACACCCCTAGGCAGTCGGGAAGAACTGTTCTCCCAATTTTAAAGTTGGGGAACGGAGGCACAGAGATACTAAGGCCTGGTCTACACTTAAAACTTTGATCACTTAGCTACTTTGCTCAAGGCTGTGAAAAATTCACACCCCTGAGAGACATAGTTAAGTTAACCTAAACCCGGTCTAGACACCACTAGGTAGAAGGAAGAATTCATCCATTAACATAGCTAGCACCTCTCGAGGGGATGGATTTACTACAGTGATAATAACAATCCTTCCATTTCCATAACAACTGTCTCTATTACTATGGTGCAGCTGTGGCTGCTTGTACGGACATATCGTAAATGACTTACCAAAAGTCACACAGAGTCCTTATGGTAGACCAGGAAATCAACCCCCACATCTCCCCAGTCCCGACATAGTGTTCTAACCGCTGGGGCTTCCTTCATTTACAGCTAGAACATTTGGGTTGGGCAATGAGGATGTGCACCGCGACATCACAAACAGGATGGAGCTTCCTTAAACTTTGCTAAAAAAAATAATTCAGCCAATGTTTGTTGAGCATGCTCAGAAGTGATTTTGATTCACATACACTATTATCCAAAGTAAATAGCAGATGTAACACAAAATGGGTACCGTTTATACGCCAAGTTTCAAGGTTCATCCGTTCTCTTTCTTTCTTGACATAGATTTTTATTGGTTTTCTTATAGTTATTACAACAATAATATCTATCTGACCCCCTTTAACATAATACCTCCCTGACTAAAATAAGGACACTTTACAAAAGCTAGAAAAGAAAGTTGTTAGGGGGATCGATCACAAGGACAAACAATGTTAGATGAAAAATACACACTGAATTGCTGGATAGAATATGTGGTAATTTTTTCCAGCAGGAAAATTCATATTTGGCTGAGGCTAAGCATGGAAAATATCTGCTCCAACGGAAACTTTTTGGATAGTTACATGAACAAAAGAAAAGAGGTGGTTCCAAGGTAAACTGCTTTGCAGCCTTGATACTGTGTTCTTTACCTAGCAAGCAGCATAATAATAGGAATGGCATATCCATCACTGAAATGCAAGGCATTTCTGGGGCAGCTGTTTGCGAACACACAACACTGACAACAGCTTAGGATAGGAAAAGAAGAATATCTTATTTACAGCAGCTGAAAGTACAGAGCAAATTTAAGTAGGCAGAGTGGAATTACCCAAACTGGAATCTGGCCAAGACTCCAGAGCTAACACTGCTACTCTTGGGCATTTTAATGGCCACAATTTAGAAATAAATAGTGAACACTGTTTGAGATCCCAAATCATTAACAGAATGTATGTGTAAACTTTTAAAATTACACATTTAGCCAGGTTCCTTGACTATTAACCTGATCCTGAATAAGTAACGTACGATGAAGTATGTTAACATTTTATGGTAACTTTGCCTTAATCAACTGTTTTAAAACCAAAACACAAATAAATTCAGCTTTTCTTGATTATGACCATTGTTTTTATGGTCTTTCAAAAAGACCATCTGGAAGCTTTTGAACAGAGATGGTTGTACAATTTGTACAATGGTGATACTTATTATTATTTATTATTTATATTGCACTAGCCCTAAGGGTATGTCTACACTGCAATTAAAAATCCATGGCTGGCCTGTGCCAGCTGACTCAAGGTCTTGGGGCTTGGGCTGAGGGGCTGATTTATTACAGTGTAGACATTTGGGCTCAGGCTGGAGCTGGGGCTATAGGACCCTGTGAGGCAGGAGGGTCCCAGAGCTTGGGCTGCACCCCACAGCTCCCTCTGGCTGCAGTTCCCAGCCAATGGGAGTTGCGGAGTCGGTGCTTGGGGAACCAAACTCCCTCCCAGAGCCCACACCCTGTACCCCTCCTGCACCCCAATCCCCTGTCCTAGCCCTGAGCCCCTCCTGCACCCAGAGCCAGCTGTGGGTCTCTAATTGCAGTGCAGATGTACCCTTAGAAGCCCCAACAAATTGGGGGCTTATTATGCTTGGTGCTGTACATATAAAGAGTGTGAGCAAGTCCCTTCCCTGAACAGCTCACAGACAATATAAAGGGTGAGAGATAAGAAATATTATCCCCACTTTACAGATGGGGAAACTGAGCATTGAACCACAAATCTCCTAAATTCCAGTTCAGTACTGTAACCACAAACCATCCTTCCTCCCTAACCTGGGCAGTTGTTGCCCTAGACAATTTCAGGAACACCTGAGTTGGCATGAAGGGGCATCTCGGCCGGCCAGAATTCCCCTTTGAGGGGGCAGGCCCTGGGACACACATGTTGTAGTGGTAGCTCAGCCATCCTTGGAGTGGGCGCAGCATGAGCTGGGTAATTATAGGCCTGTCAGTCTGACATCGATCTCTCGCAAGATAATGGAATAGCTGATACATGACTCGATTAATAAAGAATTAAAGGAGGGTAATATAATTAAAGCCAATCAATGTGTATTGATGGAAAATAGCTCCTGTCAAACTAATTTGATATCTTTTTTTGATGCAATTACATGTTTGGCTGATAAAGGTAATGGTGTTGATGTAATATACTCAGACATCTGTAAGGCATTTGACTTGACAATGCATGACATTTTGATTAAAAAAACAAGCACAATATGAAATTAACATGGCACACAGCAAATAGATTAAAAGATGGCCAACTGATAGGTCTCCAAAGGCAACTGTAAACTGTAAATCATCTTCAAGAGAGTGTGCGTTTTAGTGGAGTCCCTCGGGGGTTGGGTTTTGGCCCTACACGCTAACATTTTTATCAATGACCTGGAAGAAAACACAATCATCACTGATAAAATTTGCAGGTGACACAAAAATTGAGGGAGTGGTAAGTAATGAAGAAAACAGGTCACTGATGCAGAGCGATCTAGATCGCTTGGTAAGCTGGGCACAAGCAAACAGTATGTGTTTTAATACGGCTAAATGTAAATGTATATAACTAGCAACAAAGAATACAGGCCATAGTTACAGGATGGGGAATTCTATCCTGGGAAGTGACTCTGAAAAAGATTGGGAGGTGGTGGTGGATAATGACCTGAACATGTTCACCCAGTGCGAAATTGTGGCCATAAGGACTAATGTGATCCTTGAATGTATAAACAGAGGAATCTTGAGTAGGAGTGGAGAGGTTATTTTACCTCTGTGTTCGGCACTGGTGTGATCACTTCTGGAATACTATGTCCCAGTTCTGGTGCCCACATTCAAGAAATATATTGATACGTTGGAGAGTGTTCAGAGAAGAGCACAACAATGATTAAAGGATTAGAAAACATGCCTTTTAGTGTTAGCCTCAAGGAGTTAAATCTATTAAGCTTAACAAAGAGAAGATTAAGGGGTGACTTGATTATAGTCTATAAGTACCTACATGAGGAACAAATATTTGATAATGGGCTCTTCAGTCTAGCAGACAAATGTACAGCATGAGCCAATGGCTGAAAGTTGAAACTAGACAAATTCAGACTGGAAATAAGGTGTAAATTTTTAACAGTGGGGGTAATTAACCATTGGAACAATTTACCAAGTTTTCTTGTGGATTCTCCATCACTAACAATTTTTAAAATCAAGATTGGATTTTTTTTCTAAAAGATATACTCTAGTAATTGTGGGGAAGTACTATAGTCTGTGTTTTACAGGAGGTCAGACTAGATAATCACAATGGTCCCTTCTGGCCTTGGACTCTACGAATCTATGAGTATGCACCATACCAGCCAACCTCAGTGGCTAATGTCGAGGAGACAGAAGCCTTGCCTTCTCTCCAACCTTCCCTGCTGGTTTGTACAGCTGGTCCGTGGTGGAGTACTAGAAGGGAGCAGGCACTATGCTGCATAATGATATTGTAGCAGGCCATTCTACAGAGTACAACGGGCAGGGGAAGCTCCTTGTACCCATATGCAAGGATCAGCCAGTATCTATTCCTAAATAAGTGTGTTTTGATCTTACTCCAAAGAGAAGGTGGATTCCTTGTATTGAAAAAGTTGTCAAGCATTGTCTTCTCTGTTGAAAACATGATGTCAGTAATACAATCCCCTTAATAAATCAGAAGTCTGGACACACATCCCTGAAAGTAACAAAGGAAGCAATCAAGGGCATTTAGGGGGAGTGTGTTACGTGATCTTGCTGAAAATGTTGAGTTTAAGATACAAAGATTAGCCTTTCATAGATTAATGAGAATCGAGAAGTCCTAGTAATGTTATTCATGGAAGAAGGGCTCCAAGTTGTGAACAGGTTGTATAAAGAAGAGTTTTTCCAAGGTATTGGTCTGATGCCAAACTTCGCAGGTAAGTTCAGGCAGAATGTACTTTGCTGCTCTAGTGCCCCATTGTGCAAAGCACTGAACATTTCCTGTTAAAGTCAATGGTACCCAAGAGAGTTGTCAACTCTGCGGACAGCAGGATTTAATTGTAAGACACGACATTTACTGGTGAGTATTTTATAAGAAATGGTGTGATGGGCTGGATCACAGAAACCCCTTGGGAACTGCCACCTGATGTGCTCAGACTACTTCTGCCCCTGCTTTCCTGCCCTGTCAGCTTAGGACTTCAGTGCCCTGCCTGGTTTGAGCCAGACTCGCTAGCCTGCTGCAAACCCAGACCCAGGTCTGAATCATGTCCCCTAACAGCTGTAGGCTTACCTGAAAGCAGCTAACAGAAGTGTTCTTGTCTTTAACACTCCGATGCCCAACTGCCAGTGGGGTCTAAACCCAAATCAATCCGTTTTACCCTGTATAAAGCTTATACAAGGTAAACTCATAAATTGTTCGCCCTCTATAACACTGATAGAGAGATATGCACAGCTGTTTGCCTCCCCCAGGTATTAACACATACTCTGAGTTAATTAGTAAGTAAAAAGTGATTTGATTAAATACAGAAAGTAGGATTTAAGTGGTTCCAAGTAGTAACAGACAGAACAAAGTAAGTCACCAAGCAAAATAAAATAAAACACGCAAATCTATGTCTAATCAAACTGAATACAGATAAGATCCTCACCAGTTCCAGAATGCTCCCTTTTACAGACTAATCTCCTTTTCGCCTGGGTCCAGCAATCACTCACACCCCCTGTAGTCACTGTCCTTTGATCCAGTTTCTTTTAGGTATCCTGGGGGGTGGAGAGGCTCTCTCTTTAGCCAGCTGAAGACAAAATGGAGGGGTCTCCCACGGCCTTAAATAGACTTTCTCTTGTGGGTGGAGACCCCCTCCTCTTTCCTATGCAAAGTCCAGCTCCAAGATGGAGTTCTGGAGTCACCTGGGCAAGTCACATGTCCATGCATGACTCCCAGTTTCTTACCAGGTAGCAGCCATGGGTTACATGCTACCTTGAATGTCCTCAAGTAGACTTCTTATGTGGATTGGAGCATTCCAAGATTCATTGTCCTTTAAGTGTTTCTTGATTAGGTACTTAATTTCAACATTCCTTTCTTCGGGAACTGACCAAATGCTCTACTAAGGTTATTTAGAAATCAAGCCAGTACCCAGCCAATATTCATAACTTCGAATACAAAAAATGATACATGCATGCAGATAGGATTAATAGATTCAGTAGATCATAACCTTTGCATAGATATGTTACATAGCATATGTAGCATAGATAGATTCAGTAGATCATATTCCAGTTATGTCATATTCCCATAAAGCATTATGGGGTACAGCATCACAATGGAGTAAGTTCACTAAAGAAGATTTGTTGGGAGGCCCACTGTAGGTATGGTTTAATTCACTAGTCAGTTTCTTCTCCAGGATTCAAATGTATTTTAGGTCACAAGTGAAATGGGCCTGTTTGTTGCCAAGCCACTACACACTGGTAGTTTGATGAAATGAACAAACTCCAATCAGAGAGATCCAAGGCCTAAAAATTAGTCATTGCTGAAGCGGTGGCAAAATGCTATGGACAGAAAACAAGAAAGGAACCTGCACTGGATAGCAAATGAGATTCAAACTGAGCCCACCTCAGGGAGTTACTGTTTGTAAATATACACCATCCTTTTTGGATATTTGGTGATTAGCTCTGTGGACCACAAGCTCAGAGGCTTCCTTGGGTTCGGTAACCAAGTTGCCTCTTTACTGCTTTCTCAGAGGGGGATAGAGTCCTCCTAAGCCCATAGTGTAACAGGTCTGCTCTTACTGCGTCATTGGTGTTCTGGGACTCTCCCTCTGGTCACATTTGGGGCCTCTGTGCCAGCACTTTGCTGTATATGTCCTCTTCTGCTGGATGGGTTCTGCTGCTGTGAATTTCAGACTACATGAACCCCTCAAGCCACTCATACCCATTCCCTAGTATTGCTCAGCTGCTGCTGGCTCAGCTCCCTGGCTCACTTCTCAGGCTGCTCTTTCCACTAGAATTAGCACAACTAGCTACCGCACCCACTCCTCCGTGGTTCCCCTGAGCCTCTTCCAGCCCCACCATACACGTCTCTACTAGGCAACTCACCACTCCTCAGCCCAGCTCTAAACAGGTTTCTTCCCCCACTTCGGTAGAGGCCACCTTCTCCTGAACCCAGTTCTTCTGGGCTCTGTCTGTGGCCAGCCATGCTACCCTGCTTTCTGGACTTCTTTTTGCAGCTAGATCCCCACCTACTGACTCCAGCCTTCTGATCTCTCACACACACCAGCCCTTTGTTTGAGTTCTCAATGCCCTAAGCCCCCATTCCTCCTTCTCCATTGTTCTGGATCATGCAGTGCTCTCTACTGGATAGATAATGATCTTGGTCCCTGAACCTTCAGGAAGAACTGTCACTCAACCCTTTTCCCCTCTACCTCACAGTAAAGAGAGCACCCGGCTACTCCTTAATGAACCAGCAGTTTCCTTACACTGTGGGCTAGATTCACAAAGATATGTAGGTGTGGTTATGCTTAGCATCACCTTGCCTAACTTTTAGGTGCCTAGAAAATCACTGGGATTCATAACATCTGTGTTTGTTGCCTAGGGTCCCAATACAATGAATAGGGAGAGAGACGCGGCTCTGAATGGGATTCACAAAAGCCAGCACACGAGGCCACTCCTCACCTAACCTAGCCATTGGGAGATGCCAAGCGTAGGAGGGGTGTGCTAAGCCCTGCCCTTCTAGGGCTTAGCACACACGTGCCTAAGTCCTACCCCTGTTTTGGAGATAGACACCTAATTCCAGGCTGGAGGGAGGCATCTCCCTCTGCTTGAGTTTCTCGGTTGCAAACTCCCTCTTGGCATTAGGCACCTATGCTCTTTTAGCAAGAAGCCAGGAAGGGTGAGGGGAGGAGAACCTCCCTTATAACTTTTAGGCAAATGGTTAGGGTACTCATCTGTGATGTGGGTGACCCCTGGTTCAAGCCCCCCCTCACTAAACCCAATAGTCTGATGGAGCGCTCCCTTAGTCTCTGCTGTTGAAGCTGTGAATGAATAATGAAAGACTCACTGAGCCAGAGAGAGCACACAAGAATGAGAATGACTCTGTAGCCTGGTGCTTAGAGTATTTACATGGGAGACCTAGGAGCCAGTCCCTCTGCTTCAATGTTTTTTTTTTTTTTTTTATAATCCAAAGTGGAGCAGCTTCAATAGGAGATAATGAGGGACCCCAGGCATCATCAGAATATCCCCCAGCCTAATGGTTAGGGCACTCACCCAAGAGGTGCCATATCCCTCTTCAAATCCCTCCCCCCTCAGATGGAGGAGGTACTTGAACTGAAGGTCTCCCACATCCCAGCTCAGTACCCTAATCAGTCAGCTACAAGTTATGTGGGCTGTGGGCATGGCACCCCTCCATTTTGTGTAAGCTTGTCTAGTGGGGCCGGAGCTGGTAAGCGAGCCCTGAGCACGCTTACTAGATTGGCTGCCTAGCTCACCTGCAGGGCCCTAACCCCTATCTTCCCCAGGTTCATGCATTGCTCTGAGGCTTAGGTGTCTGGACACCTGCTGTGGGACTGCAGTGCAGAATCATAGGCGCCTAGGGAAATGCAAAAATTTAGGCCCTGAGTGATTTTAGGCAACTACAGGGTTTGTGGGTAGCTGAGTGTGTTTTTTTGTGAATCCCAGTGCGGCCTGATTCTGGGATTTAGGTGCCCAAAGTGGCAGTGAAGCACCTAAGTCCTTTTGTGAATCCAGCCCTATGTGTTTGCATATGCAAAACTCACTGTAGTCACCCCAAGTTTGGGTTTTGAAGTGGGGCCCAATGACAGATGAGTGAAAATATTCAGAAAGAGGAGAACATGAGAGAGAACTCACAAGAATGAAATGGTTAACACCTTAAAGTCCGTTAAGGAAATCCTTCTATATATAGAGAAAGGTAAGAACTCAGAAAACAGAGTTTTGTTTGCCTGAGTAATCTTTTTCAGATTTTTTAATCAATAACATTAAATTAAATATATCCGTTTCCTTGTAATGAATTGAACACAGTAATCAAGCCTGTGGAGATGATATAACAAACATTGTTGCTTGATGGAATTTTGCAAGGTACATTTGTGCAAGGAACCCTTTCTAAAACTCAATAGCAACAAAATATATCCTATCATTAGGGTGATTCATTTGTGCTTACATTAGATTTTGAAAAAAGTAAAGGCTTTTAGCAACATAAAAACTTTGACTCAACACTGCACATATGTCTGAGAATTTTCTCAACTCTCCATATTGAATTTTTCCTAAATCCTATGTGGTCAGTGAAGCAGGAGGTTAGTGATGCTTCAAAGGAAATGCAAACGTGCTTGAATGATGTATTAATTCTATTGAGCATGAGTTTTCAAAAACAAATGTTATCAAATGCATCCAACAACTACATTAGTGACATACAGTAGTTCACTTCATTAATGCCTGTCATGCCAGCGTCCCAAAGCATGTCACAGTATAGTAAGATTACAGCCCAGTTTGCAGGATATACTAAATGGAAAAACATCACACTAAGCTTAGATTAAAGTGATAAAAAATGTTTGTACCACAAGTAAAACAGGGGAGAGGCTCTGAAACCCATGATTATGGCAACTACAATCACTGAATGTAAGATGACAACAACTGTGGACTTCTAAAAAGGGACACCTAATGAGATCTCAAAGCACGGGATGGAGCATAAGAAATAACAGCAGTAGCTAGATAAAATTCCATGGCATGTGTTATAGAGGTCAAACTAGATGAACGAATGGGCATGTCTGATCCAATCACCTATGAATCTGTAGATACGAAAGGTCACTGAAAGGGCCAGACCAAATTAATGCAATGACATTATCACAAATTAGGATGGAAGAAAATATAACAGGAGATATTTGCGATGATGAATGCTGGGTATTACTAAGAACCCTGGCAGTAGCATTCTACTTAGTCTGTAATCTGAGCACAATCACTGAAGTCGGGCAAGAGGATAGAGTTCAACTCTGATTTTCCACAGAAAACATGTCATCGTCCAGGAAGACCATGTTCAAGCAAGTAAGCAATACCACCTCCATTCATAACTTGTTGCACTAATCCTATGTCTCATTTCTACAAATTAAAATTATTCAGAGACCAAATTCACAGGTATGCTTTGCTTGCTTTGCAATGCTGAAGCATACCAGTAAAGCTGCCCCACCTGTCATTGTTGTAAAGTTACAGGATGTATCATTTAGTGAAATTGTGCAGAAGGAGGAATGGGGGTGTGTGTGTGTATATATATTTGTTTGTGTTTTAAATAGGGAATATCTTTACTCTGTTACTCACTTTTCTTTTATCCTTTGGGCAGGGCTGGGTTAGCCATTGACCCATGCCTAGGTCCTAAGTTCCTGAAGTCATCAGATAAGATCAGAAACTCAGCTTCCATTAAAAAATATAGGTGGGAATCACAAGAAGGATTCATGTTGCAGCTTCATGTTGCAGCACCTAACTTTTAGGTGTCCTGCTGCCAAATAGAAGTCATAACCCTCATTTAGGTGCCCAGTCTCTCCCTATACAATTCATGGGCAGAGTTAGGCACTTAAGAATGTGATCCACAAAAACCAGCACGCTCAGCAAGGAGCCACCTAAATTAACCAATAGGAAATGCCATCTAGAGGGCTGTGGCCTGAGCTCCACTCCTCGAAGGGGTTAGGTGTCTAAATCCAGACCAGAGGGAGGCACCTTTCTCCACTTGGGAGTCACAGCTGTGACTTTTCTTTTTCAAGAAAAGGAGGAGGTGGTCTCCTTATAACCTTTAGCCCAGTGATTAGAGCACTCACTCAGCCGGATTCGAATCGCAGTTATGTGGAAAGTATAGAATAGCCCCACTGGCTTCAGAGGAGTTACTCTGGAGTCACTCACCACATAACTGAGGTCAGAATCTGGCTGAGAATCCATCAAGATTAAAATCATGTAGCCATCATTTATTGGAATGAACAAACTATTTGACATGTGCTCAGTGACATCTCCATCTGTGTGCCCCTCTCAACTGCAATCATATTTTTTATATTCCTTCCTGATTTCTAATGTCCCTAGCAAATGCTGAATGTATTGACAGTCAGCAGTTATATTTGCAGTTTAAGACTACAAATAAAACTTGCTCTCTTAAGGAGGAAAGACTGAAACACAAATGTTTTTCAAAACAATTGCCTTTGTTAAATCTGTTAATCTTTCCACCCTTCTTGTGTTGACTCTCCGGGTGTATATGAAGGCAATGAAGGCAATAAGCAAAGTGATCCTACACGCTTCACTTAAACAGTTTGAACAGCTTAGATTCTCAGCAAACACTGATGATTATTTTCAGAAGTATCATGGACACAAGTGGGAATTAGTAGATCTTTATTTCTCAATAAGTCCTATTTAAAATTCTAGACGTGCTGTGTCAAAAGGATCAGTGTGCAAGCAAATGGGTATATGATTAATGTAGTTAGTATTTTATACTAAACACAAGGTGACTAATTCTCATTCACACTGATTTTATCCCAGTGTAAGTCCCTTGACACTGAGAACTAAAGATTGAGAAATAAAGATCTTCTACTAATTCCCACTTGTGTCCATGATACTTCTGAAAATAATCATCAGCGTTTGTTGAGAAACTAAGGGATCTAGAGCTGTTTGAACTGTTTAGTGAAGCGTGTAGGAGCACTTTGCTTATTGCCCGGGGTGCCGTCAGATACACCCGGAGAGTCAACACAAGAAGGGTGGAAAGATCAACAGATTTAGCAAAGGCAATTGTTTTAAAAAAACATTTGTGTTTCAAGAACCCATTTCTCCTCTTTTATCGCTAGAGTTAGCGAAAGGAGAATTGGGCCCAATAATCATGGAAAGTGGATGATCAGACCTGACACTTCACTGCCTTATATTTTGTCATTGTTTTCACAATGGGTTTAAATGCTAACCAATCAGAATGGCAATGTTTTATATCGGTTTGCCCTCCCTTTGCACAGATGTAAATGACCGCACCAGGCACAAAAAAAGTGGCTGACCAGGCCTGCCATATTGAGTTGTTAAAAATGAGCTCTAGAGTTGTGACATAATATAACAGAACGTTATCAAAGCACCAGAAAGGTCCTTGGAGCTACTAATAGCAGTAACATGTTATGTTATCCTGTTAACGTGTCCTGTTAACAGCAGTACTGTGTTCTATGGTGCCATGTAGGAACAATCAAACCTTGATGTACTGAATAACTGGTTGAGTTTGTAATGTGGGATATTTTTTATTTAATTTATTTGCAAATGCTGAAAAAGGGAACCTATCTGTAGGCGCTAAACACACTTGACATAACTTAAAGAATACATCATAGAAAATATCCTAAGTGCAGCAGTACAGTTTTATGTAACCCATCCCCAGACAGTCAGGCTACTTAAAAAATCCCCATCCTGCCATAAAATTCCCCAGTCTAACTTTTTTCTGCCATTTTCAAATGCCTTGATGGACCTCAGAGCTAAGCTATTTCAGACCAAAGGGGCTGGGGAGTGAATTCCATAGCCATGGGACTCTCACAAAGAACTCCCTGCCAGAAGCCCCTACACCTTTTTTTATACCAACAGAAAACCATCTTGAGCACCTCTGCTGATCTGAACTGTGACCATATGGCGTGAGGAATGAAAAGGCCAAAATTTCATAATCTGTGCAACAAAAAAGACTGAGGTTTTACTTTTTTATGAAGGACAGAATCCTTCTGAGCAGCTAGCCTGTGTGGTGACACTCTCCTTAGGGGCTAAATGTGGGGGACTAGGGGGCAAGGCACTTGAGTAACTTCCACTCCACCTGGTCCCCTTTCCTTGTGGTGAAACAGTTGGTAGATCCATATAGCCATGAATTCATCAGCCCCTTCCACACCCCATACTCCCAACGTGCAGCAAAACTTAGTAAGATTTCATGGAGCTGAGCTGTGAAAGAAGGGCAAAATTTTCATCCCAGTAAAATCAGTGGCAAAACTACCATTGGCTTCATTGATATACAAGATTCCCCACATCCTACCCATTCCCCATGTACTGGAACCACTCAGGTTATACTGTAGATGGGTTGTGCCATGCCCCTGGAAATGGAAATTCCAGGTAACTACATTCTAAATGTTCTTTTCTTTTCATTCTTGTCAAAAAGTCAGATGGTAAGATGTATTATCCACAACATATATCCACTGCCCCAAAGGACGAAAGGGATAGTAGAACCAAATACTCACATATATATGTTGTGTGGCATTGTCTGTCTTTGGGATGTGTTATATATCATTATCATTAGAATTGTCAGAGCCAGCTTTAGGAGTAGGCTAAATAAGTGGCCACCTAATTTCTAGACTCCTACTAGCCACTCCACTCCCTCACCAGCTGGGACAACTTGAGTGGGGATCTACCCCTTTAAGGCCCCTCCACTTTGCCCTGCCCCCTATATTACTGTGAGCTATTTCAGAGGCCAGGAGCCACCACATTCGCATGGCTCTGGTCCAGCCCAAATCTGCCCACCCTCACCACGAAAGCCAGGGACAGCATGAAGTGTATGTGTGACTTTCCTTTAAGGTTGCTGCACACACACACCACTAGTCAGCAGAGCCCTGTGGCAATAGAATGTTAGGCTTGAAATTTGTTTAAAGAACATCCCTTTAAGAGAGTTAATAATCTCTAGTCCGTTGAATTTTAAAATATTTGAACAATTCACTTCCCGAAGTAGGGGCATACAGCTGAAAAATGTATTTCACCTCTAACTCTGGTGCTGTTACTGTGGTTCTGTAATATCATAAAATTGCTTAAAACATCAATTGTTATTTGTGGTCATGATAGGGTGACACACATATGGGTTATTTACAGACTACATGGATGCTAGTGGAAATGACACATAAAGATGTTGGGAAAGTGTAGTCAGAGGTTTCTAAAGCCATCAGCATATATTTATTCACACCAAAGAACAACAGAATTAATTGAGTCATTTTGTTAAACAGATGTGGTATGTATTAAATAAACAACCATTTTGTATTTCCTCCAAGACAAGCTATGCAGATGAGCCAACACCTTTCTGCACATTCAAAATCCTCTCGTAAGCCAAGATTAAATATTTTAGTGTTTGCTCTGGGATTCTTGACCAGAGAAGGAGGAAAAAAACAATTCTATTTCCCTAATTAGTAGCAATCCCTTATACTTACATTAATATAACCAATTTTATCTAAATAACCAGAGCTTAAGGTGTTTTGCAGACTGTATATAGCAGGGGAGGGCAAACTTCGGCCCACAGGCTAGATCCGGCCCCTCGGGGCTTTCAATCCAGCCCAAAGGATTGCCAGCCCCGTGGCACAGGGGGCTCAGGGAGGCTTCCTGCCTGCCCTGGCCCCGCGCCACTCCTGGCATCATGTCCCTCTGGCCCCTGGGGGAGGGAGGGAGGGGCACAGGGCTCCGTGTGCTGCCCTCGCCTGCAGGCACCACCCCCCACAGCTCCCATTGGCCGGGAATGGGGAATCACGGACAATGGGAGCTTCGGACGTGGTACCTGCAGGCGAGGGCAGCGTGAGGCAGAGCCGCCTGCCCCACTCCAACCCCTGGAGCCACTGCCGGACATGCTGGCCACTTCCAGGAGCGGCGCGGGGCCAGGGCAGGCAGGGAGCCTGCCTTAGCCCTGCTGCGCACCACTGTCACCCCAGAGCCGCTCAAGCGGCGCCGGACCAGAGCCCACACCCCGAACCCCTCCTGCACCCCGCACCCCAACCTCCTGCCCTGAGCCCTCTCCTGCACCCTGCACCCCTCCTGCACCCCAACCCCTTTCCCCAAGCCCCTTCCTGCACACTGCGCTCCTTTCCTCACCCCGCACTCCCTCCCGTACCCCAACCCCCTGCCCTAGCCCTACATTCATGGCCCTGCATACAATTTCCCGACTCAGTTGTGGCCCATAGGCCAAAAAGTTTGCCCACCCCTGGTATATACACACTATCTATCTATCCATCCATCCATACCAATTAACTAGTTGAGTAAACCACTACCATAGGCCCTATTTATTATTTATTACTAATTTATTTTTATTGTAAAGCTCCTAGGAGCTCAATTCATTGTTCAGAAACCCACTTTGTTCCACACCAAAGGTCCACGGAACAAAAACGTAATCCAGTTTTACACTAGTGTAACTCAGCTGATTTACACAAACGTAAGTTAGAAGAGAATCATGGCTGTAGGTCTCATATACTGTAGAATTCAGATTATTTCACCACCAGTGCAGTGCAAGTAAACCATTACGTCTGGAGTGGAATGCAACACATATCTGCCCGTGACAGTAATATTACACCAGCATCTTAGCACCAGACGTGAAGAATAACCCCATTAAAATTATACAGGAATTTTAGCCATGTTAGATAATGGTTTCTGAGCTTCTGGTTTGGTCAGGACAGAAAAGGTCTTCTGAGCCATGCTAACTAGGGACTCCATGCTAATTTTAGTGACTATACCGTCCAGGGCATTGGTTATATTTTCATCTGACAGCTGACACCTCCAGTAGTACAGGGCCAAATTACCAGGATGCTGTGGAATTGTTTCAGTAATGACTTAACAGGAAAGGCACCAATTACTGAATAACCAGAACTAATTCTTGCTGTACCCGGCATCTCATCACGGTACTGATCCTACTCAAGTTACAGGATCTGACAAGGTAACAGTGCAAAGTGGTATGCCTGGAAATTTTTCTGTTACCTTGTGACTCAGTCAGCTCCTCTCCAAAAACAGTCAAGCAGATTTGTGGCTCCATGTTTTTGACTGAACCACGCATGTTTAGTTTTAATTTGTCCCTAAATAGAAGCCTCAAAGATCACCAAATTTCTTCTTGCCTTCTATACTTTCTTTCACTTTTCCAAATTCATAGACTCTTCACTCAATTAACCAAATATTTATCATCATATAGTCAATATGGTCACCATCTGCCAATGATTTAGGCCAAAATTTTCAAACTGGGATGCTGAACTTAGACAGCTAGATCTATATGCGGGCCCCTAAGTGGCCTGTTAGGGTGACCAGACAGCAAATGTGAAAAATCGGGACGGGGGTGGGGTGTAATTGGAGCCTATATAAGAAAGAGACCCAAAAATCGGAACTGTCCCTATAAAATTGGGACATCTGGTCACCCTACCTGATATTCAGAGCTTCAAGCTACCCATATCAAACTTATTGTAAAGTGGTTTTGAGTATAGTGAGTGTGAAAGCTGCTGTGCAAAGACCAACTCTTTCCCATTCCCAGGGAATAAAATATCAGGGGTTCTACACCCAATGCCAGACATTTGTTAACTATCTCACTAACCTTAGCAGCTGAAACAATACCCCAAAATGCACTATCACAAACTCAGAGTCTCAGGCTCTTGCTATGGAAGCTCAGTGGTCAATATACTCAGTGTACTCTATTACCTAATCGTAGATGAAGCTCACAGTCTGGCAGGACTCCTCACTCAGACATGAGTGGATGGGACGATTAATCCAATGCTTAAGCACAGAGGTGAATGTCCAGAAGGCCCTATAAGAAAGACAAAGGTCCAGCTACAAGAACAAGATATCAATGATATTTTAGAATAGTACAAGTAGCTGCTCCATGGCTTCTCCCCTGCTCCTGATCATTCTGGTTCATCAATGAGCTATAATAGATGAAGGGGAAAATCAGACACATGGAAGTCTTATGGTACATGTAGCAGGGTGGTCACCCGCTCCTGCCTTAAAAGGCTTAAAACAGCCTGGGGGGAGAGCTGTGGCAGGGAAGGAAAAGCAGGGCTGATTGGGGAAAGCAGCCTCAGTTGGGGGCCATGCCCCAGTCAGGCCGAGGCTGGTTTAATGAGGGCCCAGCTGGCCCTTATAAGAGGGCTGGGGCCAGAAGCCAGAGACAGATGTGCTATCTCTAGCCTTTGAGAGGGAGGGGCCTGGCTGCTGGGGAGCGTACCTGAGTAGGAACAGGGCTAGGGGAAGGCCAGAGGAGCTGGGGAGCTCTGGCCTGGTAACCCCCCAGGCTGCAGGCCTAGTATAAGACCAAATAGGTACTGGGGTTGCAGGGGCAGCCCAAGGGTAGGCAGAGGCAGCAGGTCCAACCCCCCCCTTGCCTGTGGTGCTTGGCTTATATACTGCAGTCTGCCCCAGTGAATGGGGGCTAGATGGGGACTGGGCAGTAGCCATATACTGAGGTGAGGTGGGGATAGGGGGTGGGGGTTCCCCTGGAAGGGGGGAGACCCAGAAACTGTGGAGTTACTGCCAGGGGGCAGCACCCCAGTGGAAAGGGGCACTGGGGTCTGGGAGGGACAGGAGGCCCAGCGGTAGCAAAACCCCGGCCTGCAGAGGGCACTCCGGAGCTGGAAACTCTAATTCCCTGGACGACCAGCAGGAGGCAACGCAGGGGTGATTCCCGCACCATTACAGTACAGCACCCACTTAATTCTAGTTCAGCAAGAGCTCAAGGCCTATTACCTGCAGACATATGCTAGTCAAGTGAAAGAAGCAAAAAGAACCTTCTTTTCAGCTGCAGTCGAAGTCTCCAAGTCACGACAAGCAAAACTGTTCTATAGAGTAAGCTGACTAATTGACTTGGAATTCTTCGACTTTACTTTGTTGATATAATCATAGAATCATAGAATCATAGAATATCAGGGTTGGAAGGGACCTCAAGAGGTCATCTAGTCCAACCCCCTGCTCAAAGCAGGACCAATTCCCAACTAAATCATCCCAGCCAGGGCTTTGTCAAGCCGGGCCTTAAAAACCTCCAAGGAAGGAGACTCCACCACCTCCCTAGGTAACGCATTCCAGTGCTTCACCACCCTCCTAGTGAAATAGTGTTTCCTAATATCCAACCTGGACCTCCCCCGCTGCAACTTGAGACCATTGCTCCTTGTTCTGTCATCTGCCACCACTGAGAACAGCCGAGCTCCATCCTCTTTGGAACCCCCCTTCAGGTAGTTGAAGGCTGCTATCAAATCCCCCCTCATTCTTCTCCTCTGGAGACTAAACAATCCCAGTTCCCTCAGCCTCTCCTCATAAGTCATGTGCTCCAGACCCCTAATCATTTTTGTTGCAATCAACAGAATCAGAGACAGTGTCACTGATTACACTTTTCTGGGTATGGTTATTAAAAGGTTTTAGAGGTAACTAAATGCCAGCAGCCCCTGTGTTAATATCCTGGTTCCTTCTTAATTGGGCTTTAGCAGGGCCGGCTCCAGGGTTTTGGCCGCCCCAAGCAGCCAAAAAAAAAAAAGCCGCGATCACGATCTGTGGCGGCAATTCGGCGGGAGGTCCTTCGCTCCGAGCGGGAGTGAGGGACTGTCCGCCGAATTGCCGCCGAATAGCTGGACCTGCCGCCCCTCTCCGGAGTGGTCGCCCTAAGCACCTGCTTGCCAGGCTGGTGCCTGGAGCCGGCCCTGGGCTTTAGACATGGATACAACATAGAGATAGCCCTGATTTAAATGACCTTCTTTTGGTATGGATTGAAAACAAACCTCCATGCTTATGCTGCTAGTTCTCTCAAAAGCCTTCAGCACCATTAACCATATGGTAGTTATACAAACAAGACCTACTAGAAGTAAACAGAGCACCATTTCAATGAATTAATTCATTCCTTTCAGACTGATGCTAGAAAGTCATGATGGGATTGGTATCTGCTCCTCTTTATCAAGACATCTCACTTGTGAAGTCCTGCAAGGATCAATACTTTCACCTATCCTCTTCAACATACATATTAGATGGCTTGGAAAAATGTTGAGATGACTTCATTGTCACCAGTATGAGGATGACATCCAACTGTATGTCTCCTTTCAACCTTGATAATCTATGCCGTCATCAAAATATCCTGATGCCTGGAAGAAAGAAGCAGATGGAGGAAGAGCAGCAGTCTGCTCATCTGTTTCTGTATGTGGCTACGTCTTCACTACCCGCCAATCCGGCGGGTAGCAATCGGTCTATCGGGGATCGACTTACCGCGTCTAGTGAAGACGCGATAAAATCGATCCCTGATGGCTCTACCGTCGACTCCGGAAATCCACCGCGGCAACAGGCGGTAGCGGAGTCGACGGCGGCGCGGCAGCGGTCGACTTGCCGCTGTCCTCACAGCCAGGTAAGTTGACCTAAAATACGCCACTTCAGCTACGCTATTCACGTAGCTGAAGTTGCGTATCTTAGGTCGACCCCTCGCTGTAGTGTAGACCTAGCCTAAATGTATGCTTTCAAAACTTGCAGGTCTAGGCTTGAGTTGAATGTTGTTTGACACAATGACAGTGAATTGATGTATATCAGTAAATGGCTGCTAATAGGTGATGTGCCAGCAGCATTCACAGGTGGAAACAGTCATGGAGAATAATTCTCTGAGGAAAGGTGTTGCCTTTCTTTTAACTCACCATTTGTGTGGACTTTTGTGACATGGCCAAGCACCTGCATTCCAACAGCCCAGAGCAGGATCTGGGCAGAGTTGTTGCACTTATCAGAAATCTCCAGGAACTTTAAATCCTGTTTACAAAAGTGGTGGAGCCGTTTGCTGAAAGATTTCTATTCTTTTTTGGTATTTTCTTTAAAAATTAGATAAATGCATTGCAAATAAATAGCTTGAGAGAGAGGAATGGTGGTTGCGTGAATAAGGCACTGGCCCCAGGAGAGCTAGGTTCAATTCCCAGGTTTGTCAGCAAATCTCTATGTGACCTTGGGCAATTCAATATCATTCTGCCTCAGTTCCTCATCTATATAATAGGGATTATAATAAATATTTTCTCCCACTGTTTTCTCTCTGTCTCTTACTATGTGTATGTATAGCATGCACAATGGGGCACTAATATCAGTTGAGGCTGCTATAGGCTACCATAATGTTTCAGAAGAGCAAAGAAAGAGGAACTTCCTGGATTGTGCCCTGGCTTCAGTTCTCACAACAAAGTGAAAAACACCAGCATTTGAAGGATATTAAATTAATTCTTTGTTGATAAACACATTGCAGGGAGTATTAGCAACCTCTCCAGGGCTGGTCAAAAAATAAAACATCATGCTGTAGGGAGGGGAGCAATTATCATTCTTTTCTTCCCATTCTTCATTGTATGAGTTTCAGCCAACAGGAGATGAAGGGTGGAATTAATGGGCATAATTCCCATTTCCAAGTGAGATCTTTGTATGATCGGCCTGTCCGTACTGGGACATCTAATTATCCAATTCAGAAAGTATGGATAACATTGACTATTGACCTGAGACAATCAGATTACTAGTCTGGCATAGATTTTAAGGCCAGAGGAACCATTATGATGGGCTAGTGTCCCCCTGAGAGTTCTTTCAGGTTTTAATCACAGACCACAACCACGCCACGTCCCTATCAACACCATTCTTTATTATATTTGTTCTGCGGGTCACAGCCTGTAGTGTTATTTACAGGTATCTACATTCTACAGCCAGCTTCCTCACTTGCTTTTAGAGACAGGAACAGGAACAATGCCAGCCAGCCAGCCAGTCTGTCTGTCTGTCCTGTGTGTTCATTTGTTTGTTCGTCCTTCCTCTGCCTTTCTTTGGGCTCTCTCCTCTCCAGCACTTCCTGTCAATTTATATAATTCCACCTGCTGAGGCTGCTTCCCCTTCAATTAGCCTGTCACCTGTAGTTTTTCTCAGCTAATTGACACCTTCTGTCAACTACCCATCTTCCCATTAGGTCCTGATTAATATATACTGGTGGGTATTAGGGTGACAGGATGTTGAGTTAGCTCCTGTCTCAGCACACCCAGTTACATCTAGGCTGACTTGCATAAAACAGGACATAGAATTAACCTGATTAGTCCTGTATCTAGCCCGGAACCACGTCAGGTTATCTTTTTTGGACTTTACAGAGGAAGCAGGCATACAGAGAGCACACAGCATACAGAGTCTAACTGGTCATGCAAATTTTCATGATGTGGTCAGAAAGAGATAGCTGGATTTACATCACTCTTTCCATGACGATTTGGCACATTTCCCATGCTAATAACCCAAAATGAGATGAATCAATCTAAAAAAGCTGTGGAACCTTATCATGAGCAAACAGACAGAGGCATTCATAAAGTTGACAGGGCTTGTGGAGAGGTGAGGTTGGGGTGGTGGGAAGAAGCTGCAATATCCTCTCTTCTTGCATAATCTCAGAGAGGCAATGCGGCACAAAAGATGGAGAGAGGGTCATGAAAGGGTCAGGGCTAGAACAGCTAGTCTATGTGCTAATCCAGTGTATTCCCTTAGCAGCCTTCGGGAACTAAAGCTGCACCTTGGCCCCCCAATGGAAAACTCTCAGGGATGGCAGAGAAATCCTTAGCTGCCCATTTAATGTAGCTTTAAACCCACTTGGAGTTGCCAGAGTGATGAAAAGGGGCCTTAGGTCAAAATCTGGCACACATTTTTGTCATGGGTGCAGAATGAAATCACTGCTCTGTACTACAATGCAAAAACAAAAGATAAAATAATAGCCTATCGCAAATAATGAACAGAATAAGGTTCCCAGCACTAGTTCTGTTTAAAATCAGGATGGAGGGGTCAATTGCTCAGAGTCCTGAGATTGGATGAATTTTGATATGTGATCGCTATAACCTCCAAGTTCTTCCAAAGCCTGTCCTTGAAAACCTGGCAATACATGTGTTCATTGTTACACCCTTAATGGAGAGAGGGGCTTTGAGTGAAGTCTGGTTGATACAGGCATAGATAATATTTCTTTAGTCTCTATGTGAAGCTTACAGATCTAATGTCCCATCTGAAGTGCCTCAGGGAGTCTTTTTAAAAATGTGCAGTCAGCATTTGTGTGTGCCAGGCTAGCTGAAAATTAATTTTGGCTTGCACTTTTAATATGTAAAGTTGTAAATATGTTTATCCTCTGTATTATCCATTTTTTAAAAAGATAATGTCCTGCTGGTGACAAGTTGCAGAATGAGTACATTGCAGAATGAAGTCCTCTGTTAAATTATAAGAGGACATCACAGTAAACAGCACAGATTCCCCCATAGCACCTCTCAACAATGCTCCACAGGGATCTCCTTTAGGATAAGGAGGGAAATCCAGATGCCCATCTCACTTCAAACACCTCAGAATGCTAACAACAAAGTCAATGGTGGTTTTTGTGTTGTAGACACTTGGCAACAAGAAGTGGAGTAAGAACAATAAGTCATTTCTGTTCTAAGAAGGCAGATATTTTTCAATTCAGGATTTAGCTGCCCTCACCATCAATTGTTACCAACACCACAACATGTTAAATAATTGAGTCAATGTGTAGATCTTACACTGGTTCCGACTGAAGGCTTATTATACTGGCACCGGCCCTTTTATGAATGGTAAGAGCCTGATACAAAACCCAGTGAAGTCAATTGAAGGGCTCCATTTTGTTCAGTGGGCTTTATATCAAAGCTAAGGAGAATGAATTTTCTGATATAAGTCTGATGGATTGGATCTGCAGACCAGAAAAGACCCACACTCATGAGAGAGACAAGCATTCATTAGAGAGACTTTTCCATGCATCTGTGATCAAACCATAGTCTGCCCCTGATACATATACTTATATAGTTGGTGTCACTGACACACAGGCTGCTGATTGTCTTTCCCCGGGAGGGAGTATTGTTGAGAAACAGTGAAAATAAATGGGAAAATGAATGTATAGTGGGTAAACCTAGAGGGTTCCCGTTCAGAATTAAGCCCAACTGTTGTCCAAAAGAGTCTGAATAACCAGATTCTTTTGGAGTACAAATCAGAAAGATTTTATCAACAGATACTTTTATCTTAGTATCTCTGTAAAAGTTACTGAACTTTAATAAGCGATGCCCTGAGACATTTGTCAGAGGTAATAACAACACTGAAATCCTCAGATGGGAAATTCTATGTAAGTGCAAAGTGCTTTATGAACATTAATGGATTAACCATCAGACAGGCTGGTGGGATAGCTAGCTATACTTATCCTCATTTTATATATGGAAAAAGGGAAGTTCAAATAAGTTAAGTGACTTGCCTATGATCTCATAGGAAATTTGTGGAAAAGTTGGACACAGATCCCAGATCTCCTAACTCTTGGTTCTGTGCCTTAACTGCATGATGATCCTTACTGCCTTGCAGGCTAGTTTCTGTACTAGTTTAATGCACTAAAATAACTTTACTGCTTAATATTCAAACAAAATATTTCATGTTTACATTGAAACTTTCTCATTCTAATTGTTAAGCCAGTGTTAAAACTGTGCTGAGCCAAAATGGGTGCAGTGTTCTTTTAAACAATTCCTTCTGTATTTACTGGATATTTACAGTCTACAGCCTTTGTTTTTAGTTCAAGATTATAGATATCAGAACAGATTTATTTCAATACAGCATACTGTAGCTAATACTAGAAGTCCCAGGAGCTGATTCCTCAGTAGGCTGACCTGCTCAATGGAAAGCCATACAAGACAATAGAACCTCTCCCCAAATAAAAAAAAAAAAAGATTAGATACAAGGAACGATGTTAATGCAACCTTAGAGCTAAGATTTTAAGGCCACAAAAGATGGGGAAGTTGGATTTAAGGTTCCCATGGCAATCCCTGTGCAGTGTGCGTAAGTATTCTGATGTCTTCAGGACATGACTACATGATGCTGGACAGCATGATGTATTCTTAGGCAAATATTTATTTTACTTATATGGGTTAGCCAAAGGGCAGCACTTCCTGGAGTATTGCCTCAAGGCTGTCCAGTCAGTGGGATCGCTTTTAAGATATACAAAGAATGACTTCTGGATGAAACTAGCTTAGCATAGCTCCTACTAGCTTGGCTGAAAGGTGGTGTGACTTCGGTTCCTTTGGTGACTTCTGATGCTTCCAGATGCTGAGGGTCCTGAGGTAATGGATGTACATAAAATCAGCCCCCAGGATAAATCCACTGACTTCCATGGCATTACACCACAGATACATTTCACTCACAGTGACTAGCCAGTCGTTGGATGGGACAAAGTGGGTCAGTCTGTGAATGTAAAACAGAGCAGCCCTCACTGTGTATATGAAGGGGTTGGGGATGTGTGTGAAGAAGCTGAGAAGTGGCCATGCAGTAGCCTTGTCCCCCACAGAGGTCCGGGGGATCTTGTACAGGAGCTATTTGCAGTCCCTTTCCCTGATCTCACTTCACATTCCCCTCACCCTGTTCCTCCCCAGCCACTGTGGGTGAACTAGCATTACGAGGGGGACAAATGGGGCCCAGCCAGAGCCATACCTCCCCTCCTCCCAACACCCAGACCTGTGCGAGAGAGAATACTTCTTCCTCTGGGGACACTAGAACCCAGGAGCTGCCTCCTCTCCCGTCCGCCCGCATGTGTCCTTGGGGGGAAATAGCAGGAAGGAGTCAGCCAGAGTCTCCAGCTGGTAGGAGCAACTCCAGAAGCAGACTAAGCAGGGACCATCAGACATCCTAAGAACTTCCTACAGTTTTGATCAAACTTCCTCTGCCCTGTGCTGATTGGCTGCTTGCTCCGACCCTCTCTCACCTCCCAACCTCTTCACCCCAGGTTCACGCTACACCTGCACCTCTTGTCCCCGGCTCTGCTCCCCTCACTCCTCTTCCCACTCCCCGGCCTCTTGCAAAAAAATGCCTTAGGCTTCTAACTCCACACACGACTCATTGCTAAGAATCGCTAGCAGAGATAGGCACCTCCCTGCAGCCCAGACATCAGTGCCTATCTCTGTGAGAGGGGAAGGTCTTAGCACACACTCCTCTTGTCAGCATCTCCCATTGGCTAGCTTAGGCGACTCCCTGCCTAGCTTGCTGGCTTCTGTGAATTGCAGTCTAATGTGCCTCTCTCCCCCCATTCATTGTATAGAGAGCCTGGGCACCTAACTCAGACTTTGTAAATTGCAGTGTGTTCCTATGATTTTCTAGGCACTTGAAAGTTAGGCGTTGGATGCTGAGCATTGCAATATCTAATTACCTTTGTGAATCTAGGCCTTTCCCCTGGCTGTTGCCCCTTATGCTTTCATAAGTATCAATCATAACCTCTTCCCTGGGTCTTCTTTTCTTCTGACAAAATATGACCAGTTGTCTTAACCTTTCTTCTTCAGATCCAGGGTCTATGCTAATGTCCTTTTGTACTACCAGATCAATTCAAAAGGCAGGTAGACATTTGTCGCATCGCCTGCTCCTGAGCTGAGGGAGCAGAAAGGTAGCATGGAGCCAGCTACATTTTCCCTGCCCTTCTACAAAGTGTTTTGCTCCAGTGCAACTGAGCATTTAACCAAATATGCCATCTAAAGCTCAACAAGTGCACTTCAATGTCGGGCTACCAGACACCATCATTTATGAGAAGTTGCATTATACGGCTGTTGTTCAACATGGCAGGTTGAAGCTGGATTGATTAAACAAAATATCATGCCTACCCCCGGAGGTTTGCAGGTGCACCAGACGTCCAGAAGGACAGCATCTTGCAGACTGGAATTAGCCATCTCTAAACTAAAATCATGTTACCTAGCTAAAAACCACCTTGCATGCCAAAGATAAATGAGAAAATATATCTTTAAGTAAAAATGTCATTATAAAAATGTCTCATTGTGTGTAAAAGACAGATTGAAACCAGTTTTAAGAGCATGCCTTGTAACATTAGTGGTTGTTTTCCCCCCAACACAATGCAGGGGTGGTGAGAGTTTTTCACTAATGCCTTTGTTAAGCTCTCCTAGCGGGAATGATTGATTTACAGAGTTCACATGCATGTCTCTTTGACTGCCAACAAAACCTATTTGCCCTGCTCATGACAAAAACACAATTTAATGTGGGATTCCTCACCAAAGGGAGACAGGTGAAAGAAATGTCTTTTTTAGATTTTTGTTGCAAAGTATGTGTTATTTGACCAATACCAGCAGGAGCACAATCCTTGACAATGTGAAATTTGCCGAGAAGCCTCGTTAACAAAGAATTACCACATGCCCTTTCCCAGGGTCAGACTTATTATTACACGAAGACGGGTATTCTGTATATTATATTTTTTCTTCTTGCATTTCAAACTAATGTTTTAAATCAATAATGTACCAAATGTCATTCTTAACCTGGCTACCAGGCGCATTCAGCGAACGTTGCTACAGTTGAGATTTTTTTTTTTTTAATTTTAAACGTTGATGAATGAATATAATGAAATGAGAGAACATGGGTCAGTTCCTCAGCTGGTGTAAATTCCCATTGATTCTGCTTCTCCATCTTCAGTGTATGAAACCAGCAATCTAATGTGTGATGAAATGTGGGACATGTGTATTGTGTCGCATGCCCTGCACATTTTACAGAATATAATGTTTTAAACTAGTTTTAAAGGATGTTTAATTAAATAAACCACTTTTGAAAAAGAAAGCTGGAAGAACAAATTCTATCACATGCAACCATAAGAATCCCCACATGGGTCAAGAACAGAATTTAAACCCATGCCCTGAACAGGGGGTTGGACTAGATGACCTCCTGAGGTCTCTTCCAACCCTAATCTTCTATGATTCTATGATTCTATATCCTCAGTAGAGACCAGGAGCGGCGCCAGGGTTTTTGCCACCCTAGGCGACAGCGCTCCTCCTCTGAGCATTCGGTGGTGGGGGTCCTTCCGCTCCGTGTCTTCGGGACACTTCAGCGGCAGGTCCCGGAGCGAGTGAAGGACCCGCCGCCGAATTTCCGCTGAAGACCCAGAGCGGAAGGACCCCCCGCCGCCGAATTTCTGCCAAGGACGGCAAAATGCCGCCCCCCAAATCCTGCCGCCCTAGGCGGTCGCCTAGGGTCGCCTAGTGGAAGCGCCAGCCCTGGTAGAGACTGTGATCACTTGAGTGTAAGGCATACCAGTGAATCTCTCCCTGGATCAGCCACTGGAGGAGACTTGGTACATGTGTTGCTCATGGGTTACACAACTCTTTGCGAGGGTGAAGTAAAATACCAAAGATCAGAAATCCTGGTTTCTATCCATTGGTGCGGTATAGTGATTAGAGAGAGGGTAACCAAAGCACATAGATGGCACATTCAACCCTGAAAGCCTGAGTGGATAAGATTTGGGTCTGCCACATTAGAAACTAGTCTATTCCCAACTCTGTCTGAACAGACTTTATGCAAATGCTCATTAAATTGTTTATGCAATAGGAACCTAATACTAGACTGCCTTTTAGGGTTGGGATAAGAGGCCTTGATTAGTTATAAGAACTGAGTGGCACATAAAAATATCTACACTAGAGATGAGATTGGAGCTTAAGATCTGCTGGCTAACGACTCAGCATGCTTTTCCCTCAGGCACTTGGAAGGGACTCTTTGGAGTGTGTTTGCAATGCCTTTGCAGTGTAGCAGGACAGGCAGCATGATTGAGTCAAAATGTGGGCCATCCTGCATAACCTGCCACACTTACAACTGTTATT
The DNA here is from genome assembly GCF_002925995.2 of Terrapene triunguis. NCBI lineage: Eukaryota > Metazoa > Chordata > Testudines > Emydidae > Terrapene > Terrapene triunguis. The sequence goes on along the minus strand of NW_020664522.1, from coordinate 1,787,007 downwards.
GCTCTTAATGGTCTTACACCAATTTATACCAGCTAAGGATCTGGCAAATAGACAATGTAGAGAGTTTCTTCAGCTTTCTTCAGTAACACGATTTCTTTAAAAAGGAGAGAAAAAAAGAAAAGAAATTAGTGAATTTTGTGCTTATGACAAGGGACAGCTCAACTCCTTCAGAGAATGACATCCTCTGTCTCAGTGGTTCTCAACCAGAGATACACGTACCCCTGGGGATATGCAGAGGTTTTCCAGGGGGTACATCAACTCATCTAGATATTTGCCTAAGTTTTATAAGAGGCTACCTAAAAAGCACTAGCAAAGTCAGTACAAAGTTAAATTTCATACAATGGCTTGTTTATACCACAGTTGCCAACTTTCACGTGGTAAATAAGCACCCCGACTTTCACAATAAGCCAAAAATCAAGCTAATCCCATTTCAAAACAAGGCCAAAACAAGCCAATCCCTAAGAACCCCAACACTCTATATGACTAGATCCCCCCGGCGTGCAGTCTGGAACTGTGGTGGGCCCGCTGTGCACCCCTGACTCTCTCCCCACCCTTGCCCCTGCTTGCTGGGAGCCGATCAAAAAAAAAGAAGCAACAAGCAACAAGCCAAAAACTAGCCAACAAGCAACTCACAAGCCAATTAAGCCAAAAACAAGCCCAATTTCTGCATTTTTTTCGCAGGTTTGGCATGTCTGGTTTATACTGCTCTATATACAATACACCGAAATGTAAGTACAATATTTATTTTCCAATTGATTTATTTTATAATGATATGGTAAAAATGAGAAAGTCAGCAATTTTTCAGTAATAGTGTGCTGTGACACTTTTGTATTTTTATGTCTGACTTTGTAAGCAAGTAGTTTTTTAAGCGAGGTGAAACTTGGGGGTAGGCAAGACAAATCAGACTTCTGAAAGAGGTACAGTAGTCTGGAAAGGTTGAGAGCCACTGCTCTATCTAACCCCACACATTTTAATTCCTTCTACTATTCATTGCATTTGATTAATTTTTGTTTGTATCACTCAGCCATGTGACAAGCAGTCATCTTACTTAGTTACTGGCTAGTTCCATGTGGACAGCCACATCATCCCGGCCCTTATTTGCAGTGTAAGCAGGGAGGCCCAGGATTGAATAACCCATCCATACCAGAAGTAGTTCATCCACAGTAGGATGAACGGGATATCGGTGGAGCTGTGTGGGGAAACTTACAGTAATGAAGTCCTCCCAGTGAGCCATATCACATTAACACTTATTGGCTCCCATGTGGTCAATCTAAACAAGAAGGCCAAGGGTTTTATAGGCCCAGAGACTGAGCTACCTTCTTTCCCCCCACCCTTGAGTGGTTCATAAAGAACAGGAATAAAGTAGTATTGGTAGACCAATGTGGGGGAGCTTTGCTGGCGTGAGACCAACTCACCTGGCTATTTGCTAGAGCCAGGGCTGAGGGAAACAGAGAGAGTATAATTAGATACAATAAAAAAAAGGAGGCCCTGAAATGCCTCTGCCAGTGCTGTAGCTAAATGGAGGACATTGGTCTGCAGCGCTGGCCCCTTCTGTAAGCAATACATTCACTAAACTAAAATAATTTGAAAGAAAACACGTTGCTGCAGAAAGTGCTTAAGTGGTATATTTTCAAAATAGGGGCTTTCACTTTTTAGTTGTATCCAACCACAAAAGTAAAATTAAAACGTTTTAATGTAACGAGAAGCTGGATATGAGTCAGCAGTGTGCCCTTGTTGCCAAAAAGGCCAAGGGCATATTGAGCTTTATTAGTAGGAGCATTGCCAGCAGATCGAGGGAAGTGATTATTCCCCTCTATTCGGCACTTGTGAGGCCACACCTGGAGAATTGCGTTCAGTTTTGGTCCCCCCACTACAGAAGGGATGTGGACACATTGGAAAGAGTCCGGCGGAGGACAACGAAAATGATTAGGGGGTTGGGGCACATGATTTACGAGGAGAAGCTGAGGGAACTGGGGTTATTTAGTCTGTAGAAGAGAAGAGTGAGGGGGGATTTGATAGCAGCCTTCAACTACCTGAAGGGGGGGTTCCAAAGAGGATGGAGCTCGGCTGTTCTCAGTGGTGGCAGATGACAGAACAAGGAGTAATGGTCTCAAGTTGCAGTGTGGGAGTTCTAGATTGGATATTAGGAAACACTATTTCACTAGGAGGGTGGTGAAGCACTGGAATGGGTTACCTAGGGATGTGGTGGAATCTCCATCCTTAGAAGAGTTTTTTAAGGCCCAGCTTGACAAAGCCTTGATTGGGATGATTTAGTTGGTGTTGGTCCTGCTTTGAGCAGGGGATTGGACTAGATGACCTCCTGAGGTCTCTTCCAACCCTAATATTCTATGATTCTATAAATTTAAAAAAAAATTGTCTCAGCTGTAGTGATATGGCTCAGAGAAGAATAAATACATTACTAGTTTAAAATTAGAATGTAATTTTCCTTCTTCTTACATTTCAAAATTGCCATGGGCTGAATGCCCTTCTCTGCATGATTATTAGGGACATTCAGCATCGCTTGCCACCGCGGAGGTAACTGAGTAAGAACAAGGTGCAGACTATTGAAGTGGTTGTGTAAGCTTCCCTACACTGTCCCACTGATATGCCTCACTCCAGGATGAGCCATTCTGGGCACAGTGGAGGGAGAAGGTCATTCATGTGCTATGCCCACTCAAATCCTGGGCCTGCCTGGGTAGACTGACAACCAGGATGCCAATAAATACCAGTTTAGTATGTCTGTCCATGTGGTACTGCCCTGAGACCATCTAAAACATTTACAAAAACAGCATTAAATTACAGTTAAGGCTACTTAGCACTCCACACTCTCAATGCTTTAAAATAAGGAAATTAAAATATAAGTTTCTTCATATCTACATCATTAGTCACTTAAAAACATAGGCACATCCCTTTTGAATATGCATTCTGAGGAGTGAAGTAATGCTATAATCATATTAATCCATTTTAAAATGTATATTCTTATTCCTGAAGAAGAATCCTAAATAGTTCTTCTTAACCTTAACTACAACTATGACCACTGCTGGAATATTGTGTCCAGTTCTGGTGTCCACAATTCAAGAAGGATGTGGATAAATTGGAGAGGGTTCAGAGAAGAGCCACAAGAATGATTTAATGATGAGAAAACGTGCTTTATCGTGATGGACCAGAGGAGCTCAATCTATTTATTTTAACAAAGAGAAGGTTAAAGGGTGACTTGATTGCAGTCTATAAGAACCTACATGGGGCATAAATATTTGACAATGGGATCTTCAGTCTAGCAGGGAAAGATATAATACGATCCAATGTATGGAAGTTGAAGCTAGACAAATTCAAACTGGAAATTATGAGTAAATTTTTAATAGTAAGGGTGATTCATGGTGGATTCTCCATCATTGGCAATTTTTAAATCATGATTTGATGTTTTTTCTAGAAGGTCTTTTGGGGAAGTTCTATGCTATGTGTTACACAATGATCACAATGCTCCCTTCTGGCCTTGGAATCTCTTCTGCAGTCTTAAGCTATTTGTTTCTACAATCAATTATTTTTATCTATTATCTGTGGTCCTAGTTAAGGTTATGAAGCACAATTTTAAAAACGTTATACATTTTTACAGTGGATAAATGAGATTATGTTGTATTATTTAATGCTTTAGAATCTTTACTGAGAAGAGACGGGCAGGTTGTGGTTTTGTATTATGTAGAGAAACTGGAGGGTAAGTGACTTGACATTTCCACTCTTCTCTTGATAGACCCTGATCCTGTGATGTGATGGGGCTCCCTGTGGACACTGCTGCCAGCCTACATGCATCAAATTGCAGGATTGGACCATAGATGGGATTAGTAATTCACAACCTCTAGATCTTGTGTGGAAATTGGATAGCAGCAAACTCCAGGATGCACCTAAAAAGTGTACTGACCTGCCTTGCTTGTATACTTTACATATGTAACAGTGGTGACATCTAGTGGTCAGCTTTTGACCATGGTCAACATCACATTATCTTAATTCCTCTGTCCCATGGAAGATGCTAGAATAGTAGTTGATTGTTTATAATGTAGCTAGTAGTCACTGCATGATAGGATGTAATGAACAATATTGTTTGGATTTCAGTCTCTCATTGGGTACCAATGAAGCCAGTCTGCCAGTGTCACCTTAGTTCCATAGATATTAGTCTATATAACAACCAACAAGCCAGACAAGAACAGAATGGTGTACGAATAACCATTTACCTGCATTTACACAAAAGGTGTGTTTTTAGAACTGCATTGGGAAAGTCATTATTGTAATGCGCAGGATGCAATAGAAAATGACACCTCGCTTCATGTCTTACCAAGATCCTCAGCCAAGTGGTGCACAGCTCAAGCAGATAGTGCAAAGGTGGTTTTAAGTCATTTTGTGTACCCCTGACTTGACTCTGGACTAGGCTGGTCTGTGCATGTAAGTTAGGGACGTTGTTTGGCTGTTCTAAATCACACTAGCTGCTAATGGCCGGAAGAGTCAGTCACTGATTGTCAGGGTGCAGAGAAACTTCAGCCACACCCCTTTCTCCCTGGCAATGTCACCTACACTGGATGCAGGGAGGAGAATGATGCTGGAGCTATTATGCTGGCTTTATGATACCACAGACTCCACTAGGGCCATCTAAACCAAAGCAGCCCAGACACAGGAGATCCCCTAGGAACCTGGGTGCTCCATGAAGCCATGTTGGTGATGTGATAGGTGTTGTTCTTCTCTGCCACTTAGCATGAATGCATTATTACAGGAGAATGCTAGGGGATTCTTGGTGCTGCAGGGATTTGGCTGAGATGTACAGCAGAGATCCTGACCACTCATAGCAATAAGAGATCCCCTTATGCTTATTCATAAGAGTAGGAGTTCCAGCCATGGTGCTAGACAAATTACAACCTGTCACTCTGAATTCCTCCTTACAGTTTCAGCTGGTTATGGTATTCATCGCTGCTTTTTCAACTGAATGAGTGCTGTGAAAAAGCTGCTGTGTTTTACTGCAGAGGTGAATCAAGTGTAGGTTGCATATGTATAGTTCTTTCAGGCGGGGGCTAAGTCTTGTGTTTGCACAGCACAATATATCTCTGGAGTTGCATATAAATAGCTTATAAAGTACTTTGGAATGAAAGACACTAGCATACATATCAGTTGAGAGTATAAATGCCACAGCAGAATATAACAGCTTTGAAATGTAGTTTATTCTACAAACATTTAGAGCAGCATCCTTTAGTAAATTTCCACGATTGCACAGATTACTGGAAGGAAAAGCAAAGGAGGGAAGGAACCTCATTAAAAGGTCAGTGAACACTCACAGCTATGTTCTAAACTATTCACAGGTGAAGCATTAAAAATAGATGTTTCTCCAGCACTTTGTCTTTATGGCTTTTTCTCTTGGCATTTTGTCTCCACACAGTCACACTCATCTACATGAACATACGTGTATTCAATTCTCTTCCTCTTAGAGCAAATCAGTTCCACCTTCATCTCATGGCTCTTTGTTTCACGGCAGCAAGTGCATTTGTGTTTCATTTTACTGTCATCAAAAGCATACCTGGGGGAACAAAACTAATAGATCAATCCATTAGCTATCGCTTTCCTGCTCTTCATTACCATTAGCTTCCCCTAGAACTGTGAGTGGGGAAGGAAAGCTTTAGTGTTTCTTCTGCTTGTAAGCAGCAGGGGGGAAAACAATATCAGTAACAGCCTATTCTCAGGACATTAGTAGTCCTGGTGGGCCTGATCCAAAGACCTCTGAAGTTGATGGAAAAACTCCCACCTGAAGTAAGTGGGAGGCTTTCCATAGACTTAAAGGGGCCATGGACTAGGCCCAAAATGACCACACAGAAAGGAAGAATCAGCCTAATGCAGAGCCCAAACTGCAAGTAAAAAAACCAAACATTTAAAAATGTGTAAGTAAAAATGTGTTAGTTAACCTGTTAAACATGACCTATTTACCTAGCCTAGATATGGCAATCCTAGTGACAAAACAGGCAAGCATGACATGTAGTCTCATGGCTAAAAAGCTGGCGCTCTGCTCATCCAGCTTCCTTTTCAGAGGATCAAGGAAAAGGGTTCATGGAGATAGTAGCTGTGATCCTGCAGGGGAAAGAACATGACATCACAAGACATCACATAAGCATAGAGAAGCAGTTTCTTACTTACACAGAGTATGTACCGCAGGACCCTTCACATGAAGGCACTAGGACAGGAGCTGCTGATTTACAGCTCTTGTGAGTGATGTATTCTTTTTTCAGCTTCAGTTTGCAAACATTTGACAATGGGATACCTAGGAGGGAAGGATCCTATTAGCCTTACTCAGATTAGAGTTAAAGCACTGAGAGATATCTGCTAAGCAACCAAGTCTTGTCTCTGTCTTATTAAGAACAGTTAGAGTTCAAATAGCCAAGGAGAGTTTAAAGGCCCCAGTTGAGCAAAGCATTTACACACTTGCATAAGTATTTTGCTGATTAAGGATAGTCTTAAACATGGGCTTAAAAGCACATGCTTAACTGCTTTGTTGGATCAGGGCCCGAGGCAGATACAATTGTATATTTTTTATACAGCCTACATTTCTGTAACAACATTTGTTAGCTAATTGTCACTTTTATGGCTTTACAGCAGCCAACACTGTTTAGCATAGGTCCTACAGTAACAGAACCATGCTTTCTATGCAGTTCCTAGATGCCAGAATCCAGAACACATTCTCTAACAGGTTACATCATTCTTTCATCAGGAACTTAGTCTAAACTATAAATATCTTTATAAAACCAAGAAAGGGAGAGCATGAAGATTTTTCCAGTGGCACCATTGGAAGACTAGGCTGGTTTTGAGCCTAATAAAACGAAGAACTGAGCACCTCCCGAGAAGTGATAACTGCCCTCACATCCCACTGACTTTGGTGGGAGTTGAGGGCATTCATTACCTTGCAGGATCAGAGCCACAATGAATGGAGAGCCTGACAATGTTTGATTAATGAATCTCTGGATTGACCATACTCACATGTCTTACAACATCCATCTGAAGTTGTCGCAACAGTTCCCTATATTGAAAGCAAACAGAACCAGAATTGCTCAGATTCTAATCTTAGATGTGCACGTTGCAGACTGAACAGCAGCAATAAGAGATTTCTAATAATGAGACACAGTGCCCAATCAATCCACTGGTCCACTATCACAAAGCTGCTTGTACCATTCACTTATACCATTCCAGCTACAAAATACTCACTGGGACACAGTTTGATGGATCAAACGCTGGGCAGGATATTATTGTGCTTGTCAAAACAAACTGGCCTGATGACTGAGTGCAATTATACAGAGTACAGTTATCCTCCAGAACTTTATAGGTCTTCCCAACCTGAATAAAGCAGAAAAAATAAAGTTATCCTGAGACAACACATGATCCAACATAGGGACAGGATTTTTCTTCTGGCTTGAAAGGTGTTAGCAACTCCCAAAATCTCATCCTGCATTAACTCCCTTAAGATGCTTTGACAATCCCATCTGTAATTGTTACCTGAGTTGAAATAATCAAAGGCTCACAACAGTAGGGATATTAAGAGACATACCAAGGCCCACAGTTATGTGTTGATGTGTGTGGTGTTACTATTTATGGGAGAAGATAAGCATGGAGGAAAATCCTTTTTTTCCTCTAGATTTTCTCCAATTTTCTTTTTTCAGCAGGTAGAGGGGGGAAAAGAGCGTGAAATGGGAAGTCGGCCTTTATAACAGAGGTCAAAAGATTAATAACAAAATATAGCTACCTTTGGACAAAATTAACTTTTTGGAGTTGGCGAAAGTAGTCTACATATCAGTGACCAGGGAATACAAAAATCAGATAAAGGAGATGCTGGATGTAAGAGCTACCATATAAGCCACTAGTCACTGTGTCAGTGCACAGACTGGTTAAGATTTTCGCCTGTTCTAAACAGATACACTTTGCAATGCAGCAGAGAGAAAGACACTAGTCTAAGACTCAGGAGACTTTGTGTGGCCTTGGTCAGGTCTGTAAGTCTCTGTCCCAGCTGCCCATCTGTAAAATGGGGATAACACTTCCTTATCTCACAGAGGTACTGCATGAATAACTCAGTAATGATTGAGGAGCTGAGATACAGTGATGGGGGGAGGGCATATAAATACCTAGGTAGATTCACTTCAGAAATACTTTATTTCATAAAGGCATTAACTTCCTAATGCTGCAACACATAGTGGGACTCAGTTTTTAAGCAGAACTCTCCATTGAAGTTGACGGGAAACTGTATTTCTAAAATGAGGGCCCAGTGTCATACTGCAATTCCTTGGCGAGCAGGGGAACACACACACACCTCAATGGTCACAATGCCAGATGGAAGCTTCGCCACACAGGCCACCTGCACACACTGGCCGCAACACCTGCCTTCTTCTCTGGTGTAGCGGAAACCCTGGGGGCACAAATGCACCATCATTTAGCCACATCACCTGTGGCTTACCTGTGAAGAGCATTCAGACAAAATCCACATTGCCCTCCTTCGTGCAATGGGAGAAAAACACAACAGCCCTTGATTATACTTCTGGTTTTTTTGAAGGACTTTTGAATCCCATTGTTTGATGGAGTATTTCAAACCTGATTCTTAGACCCTCTCAGTCATCATATCAGCTTTTAATACTTTCCTAAATAGCCACCCTTTTGTCAGGGGCATCATCCCAGGTAATATGCTATTTCCTATCCTCATCTGAGCTGATATTCAGATCAGGCCAAAATATCTAACTCATCACATGTTACTTGCAAGATCCAAAGACAGCACTTTGTCTGGTACATTTTCCCACAGGTATGGTCACTATTTCAGACTTGCTGAGAAGACTGAAGGTAAGATTTATTTACAACTACTTTCACCTATTCCTCCTGTGTGGACTTCAGTCCTAGAATGAGGCATGTGTGGCTCCATCTGCATCATCCAGCGAGGAGCTAGAATGTTGCAGTATGCTTGGCCTTATGTGAGCAGGGGTGGGGCAGAAGATCAAGCTTTTCTGTACTCGCATTCAAGTTATATATTCAAGATTTTAAATACTGAGAGCTAGATTCAGCAAAGCTATTGCAGAGAGATACAAGCTACACCTCCCAGTGCCAGGAGAACTTTGTCCACTGAAAGAGCAAATCATCCCTGTGGATGGTAGCTGGTGTTTGCACCACTGCCCTCCACTGTGGTTCTACCAGAGAGGTTTAAGATTTAGCAGTGCACCATAAGAACTCAACCAGCAAGAGCTGCCTCAGAAATCCATGGAATCAGCAAACTCAACTGTCATGGAATTAGCCCATTGTCAACAACCAGCACCATCGACTTTTTGAGCAAATTTGGCATCTTTTAAATACATCCCCTGTGTTGTTAAGTGGAGTTGAAAATCCTTTTGTACCACCATAACAAACTCTCGTACCAGAACTCACAAGTGGATCTGGCTCAAGGACTTTTAAAAATCTTAACATACAGTATGTATATTGCCTACAAACAACTAATCCATTTAATTTTAGAACATTTAGTTTCATTGGGACATTTGTATCTGAGCCAAATCAGAATAGTTTTTCTAACATTTTTACCATATAGTGGTGATAGCCATCACCAAGGCAACTATGCAAACACCACCTTTCAGTGACTTTATCTTCCCCATTAACCAGCTTGTGGATGGCGTTGCCATTTTATAGAAAACATTTTTCCCATCATGCCTTTCTGGGACAGGCCCCTTAAATTTGCCAGAGACAAACAGCGACAGCTCTAAAGAAGTCATTTTGTAATTATCAGCTTGCTGCATCTTCCTCTCTTTAAGCAGGTTAAGTACCTATTATGTTTTATTTTTTTGATTGCTGAGATGGCACATCCCCCACCAACCATTGCTCTTCACCTGAACACAAACCTAGTTTTAGTTTAGCAGAGAGAACTACAGCGTTGAAGTTACTTACCTGCCGGCAATCAGTTGAGCATTTTACTGGCGTGCACTGAATTTCGTTAGTTTGTGTAGCAGGGTCCTGCTTTTCAGTGCACAAACAATCTTCACAAGAGTTTTTAGGCACCATTGCCCCTGGCTTAAAATAATGAGGAAAGGAGAGGGCAGAGGGAGAGTTCATTAGCCTCTAAAACACATGTGCATTTCTCTGTAAAATACTAATAAATTACTATATTTGGCTTTTACTTTTTGGCACAAGCTTTTGACTCGCACACCTTCCAATCTCTAATTAGCATACCATCAATATCACAAAATTAACACTGTACTAGAATAACATTCCAACAGAATCAAATATGCTAAATGTAGTTATTACTTCAACATCTGACAACTTCCCTATTCCATTTCCTTCTACAGTTTGACCAATTAGCTACTCCTAAAACTTCCATTGATACTTGAAATTTTGTATTAAGTTATTGCCTTCGGCTACATTTCTAACATCTTAGTCCTGAAATACAGGGGAATATCTCTTTTATGATAGAAACTGTTGGCCTAGCGATCACTATTAGGTAATTTCTCCAGTAACACATAACACCTAACTCTTACGTAGCACTTTTCCACCAGTAGTTCTCAAAGTACTTTACAAAGGAGATCCATATCATTCTCCCCATCATTATTATTTATTATATGTATTACTGTAGCACCTTGGAACCCCAATCATGGACCAGGGACCTGTTGTGCTATATGGTGCACAAACAGTGGAACAAAGGAAAGTGAAGCACAGAATCGTGAAGGGATTTGCCCAAGGTCACCCAGCAGACCAGTAAGAGAGCCAGGATTAGAACCCAGGCCTTCTGAATCCCAGTCCACTACTCGCTAGGCCGCAATAAGAAACGATGGGTCATTTTAGTCTGGGGCTTTATGTTCATTGAAATGAAATCTTTAGGTGAATTTTGATCATTACAGGTTGATGGTATCTTGAAGTCATGACATGCCAGCCCACTGAAAGAAGTGGCAAGTCCTACCTTATATTCAACTCCTTCAGAAACACATACACTTTTTGGTACTATAAGAAAGATGGAACAAAAAGGATGCTCTAAGAATGATGTCGTCAACGTGTATTAGTTTCATATTTCTTAATTGTCTGTTAAACAAGTTGTATAAAACAACTATACAAATCTAGTAATCCTAATACCCAACACAGGAAGTGCAGAATGGCTGGGATGTGTTGCTAATTTCCATCCCTCTGCCCACGTTTAGTGCATGAGGGGAAAATTCCACCTACCAGTATTTCCCATCTGGCAAACACTGTTTTCCCCCTGTGTTTCTAATCACACTTGAAATTAGCAGAGATTCGCTTCTTTACTTTATTGTTTGTGACAGCATCATCAGCATTGACCAAAGACCAAATGGGGGTTTGGGTCACACTCATGATCTTGTAGTTGTGTATTATAGTTCTGTGACTAAAAACTAGCAGATGGAGTACATTTTGGGACTACACTCCAAGATGAAGTCCCCTTCAAAATAATGAAAGCCAGCATATAGTAAGGAAATATACTTACTACAGGAAAAAATAGGACAACAGCCATCCTCAGAAATAGCTACCACTGGCTGGAAGCCTAAATCGCATTGTCTTTTGATGAGAGAACAGGACTTTACATCACATTCTGTAAATAGAAAATGTAGACAAATTGAGTCATAGCCTCTTTGATGGGGTGTATCAGCCCCACTCTGGACAAGAAGGGTTAACCTATATTGTGGGCAGAGAAAGCCACATCCCCTCACCACTGCTGGGCATGCTCCAACTGGATCTTCAGGATAAAAGGGAGCAGCCCAGCTCAGTCAGGGCTGACCGCTGAAGAGGGAGGATGCACATTGAAAGCTCTCTTCTGGGAGCTGCTGGAGCCCCAAATCACAGAGGTCAAGCACGCCGAGACCTTGGTGGATACCTAGCTGCCTGCAGAAGTCTGAGAGGGGACGAAGTTACTGGGAGCTTTTCAAGCCAATGACCCCAGAGGCCCAGTTTCATTGGCCTCTTTGGAGCTTGTGACATTACGCCCCCATATTCTTCATAGAAATATTGTTATGATATGATTATGGCATAATTAAGATATGTTTTAAGCAAGATGGGTCATGTGGTGTATCATTGGAAAGGTTGTAATTTACAGAATGTAATTATCCAATTTGTGTGCTTGTGCCATTTCTGTATCTGAAGTTAGTAATATTGATTATGTAACAATTACAACTGTGTGTGTACTTGGGGAACGCCCACCAGACAGTAGGCAATCAGCCTGGATGGGCCATTAGGAAGAACAATAAGACTTTGAAGATACTAATCTCCCACCTTCCTGAGAAGCTTCCTGGGTTGCTGCTTTGACACTGCAGGATCATGTGATCATGTCACCTGGTATAACACCCCCTCCCCCGTCTTGGGCTTCCAGTGTTTTTCCATTAAAAGAGGGGGTGGGGGTCAGACTGGGAAACAAAAGGTTCCCGCCATATGTAAATCCTATTTAAGGCTGGGGAGTGAGTTAATCTTGGCTCTTCTGCACTGCCTCCTCACCCAAGAAGGAAGACTGCTGAAAACACCTGAAGAAACAAAGGAACTAAGCTGGGGCCAGGGGGCTGAGTCCAGGCGAGACAGATCAGCCTGTAAAAGGAATCCCTGGAGATTTAAGCTGCAAGCAGTGCAGTTTACCTTCAAGAAACTCTGCAACCTGCTTGAAACAACACTTAGGGTCAGAAATTATTATTTGTAGCCAGTATTCCTTAGTTTATTAAGCTTAGTTTTGTTTTATTTGCTTAGTAATCTGCTTTGTTCTGTTAGGTATCTCTTATAGTCTCTTAAAAATTACCTTTTGTAGTTAATAAACTTGTTTTTTGTTTATTCCAAAACCCAGTTTGTGCAATTCATAACTGGGGGGGGTGGGGGTGGAAAGATGTGCATATCTTCCTCCACATTAAGGGAGGAGGAGAATTTCATGAGCTTACGCTGTCTGAATTTCTATACAGCGCAAGACACTATAATTTTGGGTTTACACTGATTGCAGACTCTGTGATTCTACAGCTGGGTGTGTCCCTACCTGTGTGTGTGCTGGAAGGGAGCTGGAGAGCCTAACACAGCAGCACAGAGTGTGTGCGGGGGAGGGACCCAGGCTGGTGGGACAGGCGGGCTCAGTGGGACCCCAGCACATCAGGTGGCACCCCAGAAGGGGGGGTCGAACTCATCACAGAGCTATCATTCCAAAAATGACGATCCTTTCTGTAGACAATTTAATGTCACCCAGGGCCGGCTTCATAGTTTTTGCTGCCCCAAGCAACAAGAACAACAAAAGCCGCGATTGCAATCGGGAACTCTACTGCCGCCGCTTCATTCTTCGGCGGCAATTTGGCGGTAGGTCCTTCCCTCCGACACGAACTGAGGGACCCGCTGCCAAATTACCGCCGAAGAGCCGAATGTGCCACCCCCTTCCAGGGGCCGCCCCAAGCACCTGCTTGCTGGGCTGGTGCCTGGAGCCGGCCCTGATGTCACCGATCTCTTACCACACACTGTCTCCGGACAGCAGGGATCTTCTGAACGGGGTCGTGTTTTAGGAACAAATCCTTCTTTAGTGCAGTTGACTGGCAGAGACTTAACACAGGAGTGGGGTGAACAAGAGATATTCAAGGTCGCCTCATTGCAGGTGCAGTACTGACAATCATGTTCCCATTTCTCTCCAGGCTGTGCAAATAAAAAAGTGATAGTTCAATCAATTAACAGAATCTAGAAGTAATAAATTAATTAGAAATGAGGGTCTGCTACAAGCCAGAATCTCTTATCCTAAGGTCTGGTGTTGGGCTGTTTATATGAAACCCTAGAGACTCTTAATTCCAAAGGGAACTGAAAAGATCTGCATGATAAAAACATGCTGTAGCCTCTTCCCTTTCTCTGCAGGTGTGTGTGTTGGGAGAGAAACCTGAAGGATCTACGAAAAAACAGTGATTTTCATTGGCTGCCAATTTTGCGTCAGTATCTCAGATGAGGATTGGAGTTATGAAGCATGGTCAAAAGTCAGAAGGCCCATTGTTTTCCCCCACTATCTCTACTGCACATTGGTATTGAGTTCAGCATTAAAAGAATGAAAAATTCTTGCAATCATATTTACAATCGGTGAAGGCATCTGGCTATTGTGTAAAACAGTTATTCAAAGAACACTTCTTCATAGATCCTATTCCTTACCTGTTTCACTAATCCATCAGGTCCAATACAGCCTACAAAATAGAACAATTGTATAATTATGAAGGTCAATTCAAGAATATAATAGAGCTGGAGAGAGTGGCAGAAGCAGAGAGAGAGAGAGAGACATACATCAAAACCAGGATCTGGGAGACTTTGAAAAGGGGACCTGAAAAGAATGAGCCATGGCTGAAAAGCACAGGTCAGCCATCCAAAAGATCTTGAAGATTTTCTGTTTATTACTTCCTGACTCAAAGGCTCATCCTTCTGCATAAAAAGAGGGGGGCACATTCCCCCTTAAGAACTTACCAGAATCATTTCTGAGCTGGCCAGAAAAGACCACCCAAAGGCTACATTAGACACTTCCTTTACTTTTCCCCAGAGCTAAGCATACTGTTTCCATAGTACACTCAGCCCCTGGGTGCAAAAGATCAGGCTAGTGAATTGCAATATGGACCCCTAAAGTGGTAGTTTTAAGCTGGTGTTTCATCTTTTCCCACCTTTTATATTTTCTTACCGCAGACAGAAACACAAATGCCATCAAGATTATTCAGCAGGATCTTTCCATCAGGGCAGTGACACCCTTCAACAAGCACTGGATCCTTATCTTGCAAGGGGATGGTGGTTTTCCTGCATGTACATAAGGAAAGATGAGTGACACTGAGCTATTTTCATCCGCTTTTTAGGGCTAATGTAACACAGAATTTTGAGTAGAAATTTGGCCTAGGGGAGTTAGGCACCCAAATCCCATTGGAATTCTGACTCCCTTAGGCTTTTTTGAAAATATCGGCCTTTGCCCTTGGTGCTTAGTAAATGACCCACCTGCTGAAGCATGTGCTTCTTTCTGTTCCCCCGCATGGCTTGTAGATCTGGTCCTGAGAACATTTGGCTTCTGTGGAACATTTATAATATGCAGATTAGAGTGCCAGCTCTATCTAACATTCATGGATACAAATTATAATGTATTAGATAAAATATCCCACCCAGACGAAAACACAAAGGGGTTCTGTTGTGTTTGCAGTCGCGTAAGCTAATTATTCTAGTAATGTAGAATAAATGGTTCTGACAAGAAGAGGCAAAACAAGCAGAGGGAAACCAAATGTATTAAGCAATATTGCCATCTAGTGATGAAATTGTAGTTAATATTTTAACAAGCTAAAAGCCATTAATGAAACACTGAAATATAGCCAAGTTCTGATCTTTTCCCCCGCCCAGGATAAACCCTTGAATAAAAGCATTACGACAGTGCCTAAACTAGAATGTTATGAATGATGGGGCTGAATTATTAAGCCAAATTCTTCTCTGTGACATAAGTTCTGAGTAACTCCACTTAAGTCAGTGGGGTGGCTTTTTATTTACGCTATTGTAACAGAGCAGAATCTGGCCTGCAGGCTTTTTTAATGCAGTGGATTGTCTAGGACTCCGGAGCTGCTCCTCTAACTGATTAGAGAGTGTGTGAGGATGCAGACATGCCTGGAGTGTGCGCTGAATAGGGCTGGTCAAAATTTTTCTGTGGAAACTGATAGCAATTTTTTTTTAACCAAACGGGAAAAAAATCACAGAACGCATCTGCTTTCCTCAAATATTTTTGATTTTTTTTGTCAGAAAGCCAAAAATCTGAAAATAAAAAAAAAATTCTGTTTTTGGCAGTTTTCAGTTTTTTGATAAAACAATAAATTTTCAGGGGGGACAAACATTTTTAAACCTACCCTGGTGCTGAACCATTCAGAAGACACTAGGGGCCCACATTCTCTCTTCATTTACATTAGTTCTGCACTGGCATAACTCCACTGATTTCAATGGCGCTAGTCCTGATTTGCTCCAGTGCATGTGAAAGAAGATGCAAGCCCTGTGTATCTTCCAAAATGGGAATATACACATTTAAACAGAAAGAGGAATAGAATAAAATAGCTTCTACTCCAGCAAAGTCTTCCCCAACTCACCACACTGCCCGTTAGTTTTGCTCCTCCAGTCAACACAGATTCCATGGAATCCACACAAGGCCGCATAGGTCTGAAGGCTTTGGCATTCGGTCTTCTGGCGTAATGCTGAGCAGCCATCCACAACACAAGCCTCATAGTAAGGTCGAGGGGGAACGGCACTGTGACAGCCTGTCAAATTCCTTATTAAAGAAAGACAAGGGACTTGTTTTTCATAGTGAGTGTTGGCAATTTCATAACAGGAATTCTACTCAGAAACAAGCATCCATCAAGAAAAACTGTCAAGCTGAAGACCCGACTTTAAAACATTCTGATGGGAAATGTTCCCTCGATACCAAATATCCAGCATAAGTATCAATGGAAACAAATCAGATTTTCATCTCAATTAATGATGACTTCTGTCTCAACATTATTTATAGCACCTTGTATTCCCAGGGTATGTCTACACTGTGGCTGGCAGCGAGCCTCCCAGCCCAGGTAGACCAACTTGAGCAAAATAGGGACAGTCCTGATTTTGGGGTCTTTTTCTTATATAGGCTCCTATTACCCCCCACGCCCTGTCCCGATTTTTCATACTTGCTGTCTGGTCACCCTAGTTTGAGGTAGCATGCTAAAAATCGCAGTGTGGATACTGCAGCTCGGGTGGGAGCTCAGGCTCTCAAGCCCACCTGACCCCCTTGGTCTGAGCTCAGGTGGCTAGCCCGAGTCACCACCGCAGCCACAGCGTCCACATTGCTATTTTAAGCACAGTAGCTCAAGCAAAGTTAGCATGAGTCTCTCTATCTGGGCGAGGTGGCTCACTCCCAGCTGCAGCATAGAGATACCCCCACTGAGCTACCTGATAATAGATTGAAACATGACAGTAAGGCTCCTTTGCAGCCGTAGTGCTGTAATTCTAGGTACAAATATTTTTCCATGGATGTGCTGTTTCATTTTGGTAATCTTATTTTTAATAACAACATTATTTTAAAAAATTAACTATTTGAACATACTTGATAGTGCCCATTTTAATTCACAGTTTGCAGGCAAATAATCAAGATACTCAAAAACGTTGGAATAAGTTTTCCAAAGATGACTACTTATATCGGATGCCAAACTTTAGACACCTTAAATCCCCTCCTCAGAAATCAACTCTGGAGTGTCCAGTCTCTGAAAATCAGAGTCCCAAACCACTAGCCACTGTTTAAAATCTGTGCCCTCGATGCCTGGCTAAATTTACCATTCTTTAATTTACTTTATACTTTAAAGACAATTCACCCAGTCACCTTGTGAAGTACAGAGCTGCCTTCTTGTAGAACTGATTATGTACATAACACACCCGGGAGTGTGTCTTACCAGATGAGTTTACAAAGAGCACTGGGAGCACAAGCTCCCACTTTGGATAATGAGGTCTCTGTCCGAGCTGGCGCCAGAGTACTTAATTCACAATTTCTGTTGGTAGGATCTGGCACTCTCCAGTCTAAAGCCATCTCCCTGAAGGAGTCTGCAATCTCACCATTCCTCTTCATAGCATCATCAGACTTTTGGTTGGTGCATGTACCTGACAGCAATATAAAGGCAAGTTGCGTAATGGTTAAAGAACACAGAGCGCTTCTATAAGAGAGGACAGGGATATCCACACAAAAGGAACAGGGAAAGTTTTAACTCCTGTTGGAAGGATGTCAGGCACAGGGCCTTGCTTGAGTTCATAGGAAGAAAGTGTCTGGAGGAGGAGAAGGCTAATATAGCTAGCTTGGCATTTACCTGTGACAAGTACAGTTAAAGTGTCAGCTAATGAATTCTTCCAGGTGGCTTAAGTGATTGAGACAGTTCTGCCTAACACAGGGCTCCCTAAGGTCTCCTAAAATGGACTTCATGAAAATTCTTGAGCAGATATGATCAGGCGATGGGGTAAAGAGTGAAGGAACACTCTCTCTCTCTCTCTCTCTCTCTCTCTCTCTCTCTCACACACACACACACACACACAAACCCCTCCAGACACCACCAAATGGGAAAGGGTAAAAGGAGGTGACTTGAGGCTCTCTTACTACCCTGACCCCACTGAATAGGAAGAAACACGTTAAACTGTAGTGCTAAATAATCTTAACCTGAGGTAACAGAACTTTATTTGATACAAATAAGGGATGAGGTAACATTCCCTTATTTGATACTAATAAGGGAAGAACAGTTGGTCTATCTGTTAATTAAAACTGAATGTAACACTTACCACATTGCCCCAGGGTATTGTTATAAAAGGTGCTGAAAGGGAGTTTTATGTAAAACATAAGTCGTCCATAGGAGACATACAGTTTTTGTTCAGGTATTTCAACCACAACGTACAGGCCAGAACTGGTTATGATGATACCATTCTTGGAAACATTTGGCACAATCTTCTTATTGTTAAACAGAACCTAAAGGGGCAAGTCAAAATCCCTCCATGAATATCCTTATTATGTTGCTTAGTGTATACATTTTATATTTCTGGAAGGCATGGGGTAAATTCTGCCCTCAGAGAATTCTGCAATCCCTCCAGGGCTAGACTGCTGGTTGTTTGTTGCCTTTCAAGCATTAATATTTTTGTTATTGACTTCAGGGAAAATATTAGCAGCAAAATAAGACATGGTGGTGATTTGCAACAAGTGTGATCAATTTTCATCAGACTGTTTTTCTGGATCACTCACTGTTTCATTTATGGTCATTTCCTTACGATCAGAAATTGAATAGATAATATCAAAAACCCCACAACTGATTTACAGTATATGGCTTATATCATCAAGGGGCTATTGCTTTCAGGGAAGAGAGTATCGGTAAATCATGGGCCTGATCCAAAGCTGAAGTCTCACTGGAAATAATCCCATTGATATCAGGGTCTTTGGATCAGACTTCGTAACAACAAAGCCCAAAATGGCATTATTTATTATTGAGGAACAAATATATACACCAGACACAAATATTCACCAATATATGGAGTAATATCAGGCTCTTGAAATAGGCTGGATAGTCAGCCCTTCAGTCTGACACCCTCCAGCAAACCACAGAGCAGGTAAGGGCCTGCAGTGCAAACTTCCCTATATCGCTATGCCAACATGCCTTAGCCCTAACCTAGAGGGACCACCTCTAGGTGTAAAAGAATAATGTAGCTTCCAGACCTTTTCAATTGGCTTTTCTGTTGAAACTCCCAATCTGCTACCATAAATGTCCCTGCTGTAAGAAACTGGGTAACCCCACCAAATCTTTAATGGGACTTATTTGTATTTTGCGATAGGAGAACAAGATCCCACAATGCTAGTTAGTACCAATTGTGGTGATTGTTTTTGTGATGTAGGTGCTTATCACTGGGAACTGGACAGAGAGCACCAAACAAGTTTGACAGGGGCCACTGAGCAGCCAGAGAGGAACAGATAATAAAAGGGGATTAAATTTCCATGAATTTCCCACCCACACATCTCCCATTTCACAGCCCATCTCTACAGTCGAAATTTTATAATCTGCAAATTTTCATTGACATTTCCCCAAACTAACAAGGAGAGCAAATATTTCACAGAACTGTTTCTGAATTCCCCCACTACACCCCCCACCCCAATTTTGATCAGCTGTATTCTTGATCCTGATTGGGCCCACTAGGCAGTAGCATAATAACAATACCGAGACAGATACTGTAAAATACATTACCAAGTTGGTTTCTTTCCTATGTTCTACTGCTTGTGTCAGAATCACCATGGAATTCTTATAAAAAATGACAAGGGACTTTGAGCAAATTGCTCCATCAGTTGTACCACAGTAGTAGTTGTCCATGTGAATCCAGAAGCTCTGAGAGTCAGGCTGGATTGGCTTCACCAGGAGATAGGTGCAATTCCCCTGGAAATTATAATATGTTCCATCGAAAGTCACGTAATGTTCATTTCCCCACCCACTGCATACACCTAGAAAGTAGAGACAGGCTTAAAGTTTGGTTTACTTTGGGCTTTCCGAATGTATGTTTTGTCAGTGACATTTGAATCCTGCGACATCTGATAGAGTTGCATCTTGTCACACAATGTTTCTTTGGCCAGTCTCATAGCCTGACTTTTTCTTTGATTTCATCTCCACTGGTTTACTCATTTTAGTGGTCTGGTTTTGTAGTTCTACCAGGTTCCCCATGCCATAAGAAAGATGAAGTGTCCTCTAAGAGAGGGCCACAAGAAAAGTTGTATAATAAGATATAACATATTTCGGTTTCCTACACATCCCTGATCCGATACAAACACTTTCTATATCCTCTTCTTTCAAAACTCACTCACATATGGTCCTTTCCCATCCATTCTATTTTCTATTCTCACTCCCCTACTGTGCCATATAGCCCATTGCTATTCCCTTCACTCGCCATCCTCACTCCCATACCCCTTCCCTTTTAGTCTCCATACCCAAACAGTCCAACATTGCATCTTAGCAAACCCTGCTCACCTGCAGCCATTTCCACATCTGTATATCCCACACCTATTATATACAGTCCTATCCTCTCTTCATCTCATCCCATTCTGGTACATCCCTGCTCCCTTCAGCTTCCCATCTCCCCTACTTATTGTATTTACTCCCTTACAATTCCTTCCTAATATTAATTTTAGAAAGCTACACAATAAAAATGTCTGGTTTACGTTCTCAAACTAGTTTGCTTCTGCCACAGTGATATATACATTTATGTATGGAGCAACCCCCTTGAACCGAGTATAATGCAGAGCACAATTGAAGCACATGGATGTACATCACTTGAGACTCAATTGAAACACCTTATGAAAGTCAGAATCTCACTGCAATATTACTTACACTGACACTCAAACACCTCACAGCAGCCAGTTTCATCATAGTGTTTTGTGAGTGGGAAACCATTGACACAGAGGTTTAATAGTTGAGGAGGGCAATTCACATTGGACAGTTTAATATCATTTCCACCTCCCAAGCAAGTGGCAATTTGACAATTTCCGAAGTCCCATGATTCATTAAACTGTTGACATTTTAAAAGAAAGAGGAAGGGAGGGATATGCATGAGAAATTAGTGTCATTTTCAGAGCTTTAGTACAGGTAGGGAACAGGTCACTCAATTAAAAACCTAGCATTCAGAATTTACTATTCATTCATTCTTTAACTCTGGGGCTCTTAAAACATACTATATGTAATAATCAATGATAACTTCATACCTATTTCCATGCTATACAATATTTTGTATAAGACCCAGTGTTGAAATCATGACCACTTCTGATCTTTAAAGACCAGTTTGAAGGAGTAGTTTCCTAGTTTAGTTTACAGCTTGCAGGGAGGGCACAAATATGATCCACCTTTGCATTGCCCAGATGCTCTGTTGCCAGGTGCAAGGCAGAGCAGTCTCATGGATCATGTTGTTGTGTGCCATCCATAGCTTGGTATGTAATTTTTGTTCACTCACCTTTCTAGGAGGACTGAGATATGGACAGTCTCTCATAGGAGTTACTTTGGGAGCAAATGTGTTTGCTGCACTTGCAGGAGTGTTTTCACAATGTCCATTCTGTAAAGCTGAATCACAGTGGTCGCTGGGCTGCTCAGGAGCTGTGCTCAGTCTTGGAGTGGTTGCACATTCTCCCTGGATTAATTCACTCTGACATGAGGCATTACATATGGAGTAAAAACACCGACCCAAACCATCAGTTGTCTGAGATATAATATTCCCTGCGAGACCAGAAAGTAAATTACTAGAATTGAATTGCCCATGTGTTTGACATTCTTTTCCGGTAATGTTGTCATGAATTATCAGTCTCCATGTGGCACAGTAGCACTCTGAACCAGAAAATTCCTCTCTTCTCCCACATTAGCTACAAGGTGAGCAGTAAATTTTACTGGCTTGGGATGACTATCTACAGTACATCTCATGGCCATAACCAGTTGTGATAGTCAGTCTACAGTTCTCTGAATCCACCATAGCTGGCCTCATCCCAATGGCAGAGACTGGGAGAGCCTCTCATTCATTCAACATGCAACTCTTCTCCTCCTAGATAAGTACATTAGTCGGAGTTGTAAATGTATACCAAAGAGAAGCATTTGGCCATAAGGTAACGTTTGCTAGCTCCACTGTGTGCAGTGTTCACAAAACAAAGTCAAGGGGATGGATGGCTCAGGATGCTGGCAACAGAAATAGCATGGCCTTTCATCAACCATCTTTGGGAGAAAGTTCATATTCCATTGTGGATTTTGAGCCTTAAGTTCTAGAGAGTTTGGGTCCAGGGTTTGTAATGTA
This sequence comes from Terrapene triunguis, assembly GCF_002925995.2. Lineage (NCBI taxonomy): Eukaryota > Metazoa > Chordata > Testudines > Emydidae > Terrapene > Terrapene triunguis. The sequence continues at coordinate 1,764,717 of NW_020664522.1, read as the reverse complement.
GTCCACTGAAGACTGGATCTGGATGAATGGATCAGATCCAAGTGCATTACAGAAAGAGTATCTGGCTACGGTATTTTGAGAATGACCAGTTTAAGGATATTTTAGCCAGTTCAGAGATCTGACTGGCTGAAGAGCAATGATTGCTTTATAATTAGAGAACTGACAACTCCAGCAGTGGGACTGTGTATTTGCTCAAGAGCAGGTATTTTACTGAACAGCCAAACATTTCTACTTATATACAAAAGTGACAAAGATGAAAGAAAGATTAACTTAGACTGCTACTCACCCTGAGATATCAGCTGTCCATTTACATTGCAGTAGCATGGGGATGCCCTTGTTACTGCTGGTGTTGATGTGGTAGAAGGTGCTTCTATAATGTTCCCTACTCCTACAATAATTAAAAGCAGGTGACATTCTAATCCTGCATCATGGACCAGAAGATGCTAAATTTAATCCCCCATCATCTATACATTCTATGTAACTGCAACACATGGAAAAAGCCAAAGACTATAGAAAGAGGAAAAGTCAAATTCACTGGTCTTCATTTCCCTAGATCCCTCTTTTATCTCTCTTAAACAAACCCTCTTTGCCCTTTCCAATCCTCCAGGACCTCACCTGACCTCCGTGACTTTGGGGAAATGATTTCCGATTCTTCATCTGTGTTTCCCTTGGGTTTGGGCCCTGTTGATTTGGAGACATGCAGGTTATTCAGGTGGTGTTTAACCAGCCCACTTCATTCTGCCTTTGACTTCTCTCTTTTTTAAGCTGTTATTTCATTACATGTCCTCTTACTGCTATCTCTGCAGTGAAGAGGCTACTGAGCACTTTGCTCTATCCCTTGTCATTGGTTCTCCCACCCGGTTGCGTACAGCAGCTATACTCTCTTTTCCCTTGTCCAAATGTATATCTTTGGTCTTTGTGCAAGAAGCAGTACGTTGGGTAATTTTACTCTTTTATTTTGCTTTCCTTGCTATATTAATGCTTTGTAATTTCTCCTTCTTTCCATTTATTTGTTTTTGCTTGATTCCTGGTTTCAATTTCAGGTCTTTAAAAAGCCTTGGGTGCAACCACATTGATCTTTCACTCCCTCCCTGCCATGTTTTCTTTGCAATGGGAGTATTTTTTAGTTTGTCTTAAATATGGGGCCTTCCAGAAACAAACAGCTGGCTGGAGGTGCTTTTCTTTGCAATGATGATCCATGCGGATTGGCTAACTTCTGGCTGCAGGGCAAGTGTAGCAGGAATAGTGCTGTGAGGAATGAGATGGGGCCAGGAAAAAGGTTTAGAACAAAGAGTTGGCATTAGTGCTATACGATATTGGTACTGTTGGCAGCTGGGTGCAAATTAGAGCAGCCCTGGTGCTGCTATAAAAGATGTACTGGGAATCTGCAAAAAATGGCATAAAACCATCTTTGCCCCCAACTGTCTGGTCCTTCAGCTCAGCCAGACTAGAGAATGTGACTCCATCTCTCTGAGACTTGTACAGTCTTGAATTATACACAGCTCTTACACGTACACTGTATTATACATATGGGTATTTTTCAAGGACTAGGAATCTTGGCACAATTGCAAACTTTGATATCAACTAAAATACACCAAAACTTATATAAACAAACTCTAGTACCTGACTCCTCTATAGCAGGCACCATTGTAGGAGATGTTCCACAAGGAATGAATGTTCTAATGATATTCCCATTAGGGCCACAGACAGCCTTCCAGCAGCTGACCCCATCTGTTTGACTGTATATACTTTCATTTAAGGTGTAGGTCTTTTCCTGGTAGCAGCAGAGGCAGTCTGAGGCAGTGAGAGGGTAAATGCAATGGCGGCAGATAACATCACACCACAAACCGATATGAACAAAGACAAAATAACCCAGATTTGCCATAATCCACCCCAGACCATCAACTGTAAAGTAAAAGGTGCTCATGGCTGCAGTATTCACTCCGTTTCTTGATGCAAAGATGTGCTTTAGAATCTAAATTTCATTTTTTAAAAATAGATCCCACTTTTGCACCACGGGTGGCCAGAAAGCTGGCTTGACTAGCTCCCTTGTGTAAAGGGAAATACTGGATCACAGAGTCATTAGTAGCATAGAACTGCTATTTTAAGACAGCCCTGTGCATAACAGGCATTCCCAGAAGAAAGTGGGTATAGTAGGGATGTCCATATGCATTGGCAAGATCCTCTATGGCTCAGGGCTTTCCAGGAAGCTATTGGACACCAACACCCACCAGCTAACAGGGCAGGTAACCACTATCAACAACTTTAAATACACGAAAAGCCTCTCAGATCTCCATGAAATGTGTGCTGAAGGGAATAAAGGGGAAGCTGTGTGGTCCAATGAATAGAGCATGAGACTGGCATTGCAGAGAGCTGAGTTCTACTTCTAGCTCTACCACTGACCTGCTGTGTGACCACAAGCAAGTCAGTTTACCGCTGTTTCCCCACCCACTCTTTGTCTGTCTTGTCTATCTAGATAGCAGGCTCTTCAGGGCAGAGATGGCCTCTCACAATGTGTTATGTGTCACATACAGTGGGCCCCATCTCTGCTGGGGCTTCTTTGTGCTAACAGAAAACAATTATTAATCATTAAGCTGACAGGAAGGTTACCCTTGGAGTCCTCTGTGCACAGTTTTTCTTTAGGGTTGCTGTGAACAAACAACAAACAAAGATGATTAGTGCTTTATTGCCTTAAATCCTTACAGAGTAGCAAAATACATTCACAACTGTATCCAATTAAAAAGAGAACCACCTGAACTGCAGAGATTCCCTACTAGCAGAGCCCACGTAATGCCTGGCTAATATGCGATCTCTATCCAAACCTCTTACCATCCCATTGACCTACCACGACATGCAGTCGAGCAGCGAAACACACTCCCTTCGTTCCTCATCGTAATATGGCTTCTCAGTGCTGCATTCTGGGTAACAGCCTGGAAAGTGAACAAAGAGCATGGAGTCTTTTGTCTGAGTAGTAAAGACCCAAATGCAAACACACACACTGAAATAGCTGTAAAAGATATGTATTTGTCTTCACAGACAGAGCTGGACTTCTTCATAAATAGATCACCTCTCCCCTCTTTTTCTCTCCCTATAACCAGCAACTATTAGTTGACTCTAGATGACCAATAATTCTCTTATAAACACAGTATTAGTGACCCTCTAACTCTGCAAGACTTTGAAGGCATCAGGCCAAGTTTGTCTTGACTTACACCCCTTGAGGTCAATACAGTCACATGGGGAGTAAGTCAGGGAAGAATTTGGCCAGTGGTGCTCTGGGGCAGTTGATTAGTCTTCCAAGGAAAGACAAAGTGACCCCATTGCTTAAGACACTCAAAACAAGATTGGACTAGTTTAGGCCCCTACAGTAAAGCACTTAAACATGTGCTTAAGACCCATCAAAGGCAAACAAGAATTACCTTCTAAACAATACAGCAGATTACCACATTTGCCCTGTGGATTCCTGCAGGTCTTTAGACAGGGGGCTCCACATGGCCTATAGAACCATTCATGTTTGTCAGGTGGATTGTAGTAATCGCAGAACACAGCTGGAAGAGAAAAAATGCCAAATCTCAGATAATGGATAAGGTCCATGTTCTAATTCTTTAAAGCAAGAGGGCTTGTTAGTCATGCACCTGCACAGCAGTTAGGATTTTATCCTTCTTATCTTGAATATAACTTGCTGTATGGACAGTACTTCTTAATGTGCATTTCCATCTGCAAGTACTTACGACAAATGCTAGGTCTCCTCCAGTCAATACAGACGCCAACTCTATTACAGCTCCTTGAATAAGCAGCTACTGAGGTACAGAAGCATTCACAGTCTCCCACGCTGTCACAGCCACAGAAGTCAGACACACAAGACTCATAATATGGCATCGGGTTGATCTAACAAAATAAAAAAAACTCTGTTATAACACATATTCCTTCTCAGTACTTTGTCTTCAGAGGAGACAAAGGGCTCTAAAAATCTGCCATTCAGTGTCAGTTTCTTTGGCAGCATTTGGATGAGCCTATGAGGGAAGTTGATATTTATATAATAAAGGGATCAGGCTATTTGACTAGCATTTTAAGCTGCCTTGTTTTCATTTGCTTGGATTGTTTTGGTAAAGCTGGACCTTATAAATTTTGTGATTCAAATGTATAAAATGATGAAACCTGCACTGAAGGTATCTTTAGAACATATGCTCTGTAGCATAGGACTAGAGCTGTTTAGAACAGCTATCTATTGTGAGACCTTTCTAATAGGCAGGTATCACTTCAAAGTAGCTAGGATAAAATCCTGGGTTCACTGAATTCAACTGGGCCAGGATTTCACTTGTCTTTGGCAACCATATGCTATATTATCCCAAAGGTTTCCAGCCAGTTCTTAGATATTACCCTCTTCTAGCCAAGCATTATCTTTTGGGTCTTTGGTCACTTAAAACAAGTTTCACTCTATATTTCCTTGAGAAGGATACAATGGGATTTCACTGGTGTAACAGTGAAAGGGTGGTCTGTGTAGCTCTTCTACTCTTGTGTATTTATGTAGCTCTCTTCAATAGTAATAGGATTTGTGTATGTAAATCTGTGGCACAGAGATGACAGAAAATGCCTCTGAAGTGTCAAGAGTATTGGGATAATGAGAGAGATCACCTTACTGTGGCAGGCCCCAAAGACATTGCTCTTGATAATGCTGCAGTGCTTTTGTCCCAGTACAGATTTGAAAGGCTGATCAGCACACAGGTCAGTCATGTTTATGTTTGAGCAGCTGCTGGTGACTTTCCAGCTGTTCCCAAACTCCTGCACTCTCATCTCCACTGACTGCCCTCTGGTGGTAAAGTCATTCTTTGAACGGCCATCAAAATCACCGCAAAGGCCACAGACTTTGCCCTGAAGAATTTATACAGATTTTAAAACAAAATGTCAGTTTTTGCACAGAAAATGAACTAATAAACTGCTAGTAAAAGCCTAGTAAAAATATTTGCAAATTCCAAACATTCCCGAAAACACACCAACCTGCAGAACACATCTTGGAAAGAACTGAGGTATAAGTAACAAGATGTAGCCATTAAAGGCCTGTATAGTCCTGTACTCTGTCCTGGCTTTACATCTAGCTTCAATAATTTGAATATTTCATACTGATGTGATCATGAAATAATGTAACTATGCCAATAAATTAGTGCCCTCTTACTCATTAGAATGAATCTGTTTTCATGCCAGGATTTTTAAACAGGGGCTCCATTTTTGCAGGCATAATTTTTAGATGAACCCTCTCCGCCTCCAAAACTAAAAAAAAAAAAAACCTCAGACAATTCATTAGTGAAAGAAAAGCTGACAGCACCATTAATCATTTGCACATAATCAGGGCCGGCTCTGGCTTTTTTGCCGCCCCAAGCAAAAAAACCAAAAAACGGAAAAAAAACCCCTGCGGGGCGGCCGGAGCGGTGAAGCAAAAAACAACAACGTGCGGGGCGGCCGGAGCCAGGGTGCAGGGGGACTCCCTGCACTGCAGACGTGCCCCGGGCAGCAGAGTGTGTGCCCTGGCTACCGGGGGAGGGGGGAGGGAGCGGGGGGGGGAGAGACCGGGGGTGAGAGAGAGAGAAGGGGGGCGGCCAGGGCTTCCTTCAGCGGGGCGCTCGCCACGCAGCCCCTCCCGTCGCGCCGCCTGCCGGGAGGGCTCCGCGCCACTCCGGTCAGTGGGGAAGGAAGGACGCGGGCTGCCCTGCCGGGCTTGCTGCAGACCTGGCACCGGCTGGGGTAGACGGAGCATGCAGCCTGCTCCCAGCAGGGCGCTCCCCTCCTCCACGCGGGGCAGCCGAAGCGGCGAAGCAAAACAAAAAACAAAAAAACCTGCGGGGTGGCCGGAGTGGCGAAGCAAAAAAAAAAAAGGATTGGAGGGAAGCCGCCCCTTAGAATCTGCCGCCCCAAGCACGAGCTTGCTCGGCTGGTGCCTGGAGCCGGCCCTGCACATAATTGGCCCTCACAGAAATGGAGGCACAGTTTGAAAATCAGTGCCTCAATTGCTGCACTTGTACCCACCTGGAAAGAGGGTGCCACTAGAACAATTACTGTGGTCTTTTGGTCCCACATGAAGGTCATTCCCTGGGAAGTTTCAATCACAATATAAACCCCCCTGAGATCCAACTTGTAATTCTTTACAGCATCTGGCTCAGTGGTTATCTCCTGAATTTTTCCTTCCAGGAGTCTGATTTCAATGTTCTAGAATAAGGAATTAAATGCACTGAAGGAAACAAGAATGAAGTCACAACTGACTAGGAAACTTTTATCCCATTCTGTGCAGGAGTCTCATTCAGATCCCTGCATCACACCCCATCCTATTTCTTCTACCCTTGAACCTCTGCATCTTGGTCAAGGTCCCACTGAGACAATTTACATCCATGCACCATCACTGAAGTCAACAGGGCAGAATTTGGTCCCATGACTCCATGGCCACAGCATCTTTCAGGGTAGCTTCCTCAAAAAGCCTTTTCTTGGTCACAGAAATCCATTTCATCTGGAAATTCAGCTGCCATCTTGAGTTCTGCTTTAGCAGCTCCCTGAAGCACACACTCAGATGTGCTGGAATTCTCTTTATTATGCCTGCCTGTCTCTTCCTCTTCCCATCCCTTAAATGTCAACACTCCCTTCACACATTCATTTGTTGCTGTCTTCCCTGCTTCCCTCCCATCTCCAGCTTAAATACCCAGGTCCCCTGCACCTGCTGATCTACTCCGCATGCCCATCCCTTCCCACCCTCACCTACCACTGCTTTTTGGCCATAGGGCTTCATTGGGGACATCTCTAATATTAGCTGCATCACAGTATTAGGGTATAGTAAATTCATTACTCACAAAATTAAGTCAGATATCCCATTCTATCAGCTCTTCCCACATAATCCAGAGTTAAGGCTGGACTCACCTCCAAAATCAATGTGATCTTCAAGGAACAGATGGAGAGTGATTTCCCACACGCATTGTTTTGAGTTACAATTCGGAAGGTGCCATCATTGGGGTTATTGGGGCAAAAGTCCTTATACAAATAAAGAAAAGCATATCTGATCTTGTTATCTGACTAGTGCATGTCTTAGGAATGTCCACGAGGGAGTTGTAAATGAACTATATTTCTAACACTTGACTCCACATTTCTTGTCCTTTTTTTTTGTTCAAAAACAGTTACAGGTGGGATTTTCAGAAGCACTCAGCATTGGCCTGTCTCTTCTCACGGTGAAGTCAAGGGAAAATTTAACAGGGTGAAGAGCTAGGTTAATGCTGAACACTTTTATAAGACCCCACCTGACATGTCCAAATATATACAGTAAAACCGTTCTGTAATGCATTTTTCACTCTACACAGGCTCTTCACTATAAGCAGAACTGCAACCTCTACATTTCAAAACACTGAAATAATAGAGGCCTTGATTTCTACCTCCCCGCAAAAACAGTTTCACTGAATCCAAGGTCACTAACATGCAGGTTTCATTCACAAAAAGGTGTGGTCACTTTAGGACTGTCTGTGCTGTAGAAGCATTTGGTTTTTCAAGTAGACTCAGAATTAGCATACTCTACAAAGCAGTGCTGTTACTGAAGTCAGTAGTGTTACACCAAGAATAAATCTGGCCCTCAATTATGTTAACCATCTAATAGCACACACCCAACAAACAGAGCACACTGGAATCAGGCTGGCATTATTTGGATGTGGGTTGGGAGGGCCAAATTCAAAAGGAAGTGTAAAGAAATCTAAACTGGTTAAACATACAGATCACACTACTTTAAGGCCAGATCTCTTTATTGCTGAGTGGTCACATAGAAGCCAATGGTCCAACACAGGGAGTAAGGCCATGCCTAGACTAGGAAAACAGGTCATTTTTTAAAAAGTTAGCTAACACCAATACAGACAGGGTTTTACACCTTTAAACACATGCTTGATGGTTGTGGTCAACCCTAAGCTTTCACCTAGTATTTTTCTAGTCTAGATATGGCCCATGAGTATCAAAATCTGGCCTTTAGAATCTCCATCAATTCTCCAAGGATACATTGCAGCCCCTTCACATCACCTCTGAACTGGGCCCTGATGTCTAGCTGAGTTATGGGAGTCTAAATGAGGGTAAATTGGTGGAAGGAAGAAAGGTATTTATCAGGAAAAGTAATATGACGGCATGGGCTGGTGACACCAACTGTGCTACCTACACTCAACTCTGAACGTGGCCCTGAGTCAGCCTCCACACCTTTCCCCCCAATATCATGGGACAGAGAGTACCCTCAATGTCATTATTATCTCCTCTCAGATTTCCTTTTTCAGTTAGCTTGGCAGTCTTAGCAGAGAGACCAGGGAGAGTGAGCCATGGTACTCAGCTGCCAGTCAGAACCTTCTCTTACAGATACCTATGCATTATTCACTCAGCTCAAAATCCTGCACCCTGTGCTCAGCCTCCTGTGCTTCAGCTCTCCCTGGAGAGGATGCCTCCTGCTCTGTTGCTCCTTCTTCAACCCAGAGACTGAAGTAGAGTTTATAGTTTAGTGTCCCAATTCTATCAGGGGCAATGACTAGTGCATCTACATGGCACAGGATTCATCAGTCTTGCTCTACCCCTAAAATCTCTCTGTGTGATAACTTAGAGGGAGACGCCAAGGAAGTAAGTGCCCCTCCTGATTGCCCTGCCCTTTTGTGGTGGAACATCACCAGGTCTGATATAGTTTGGGATCTCCTATACCCATGCAGAGGTAGAGGGGCAGGATCGGTGCCTATTACCTTGTGTGTGATAGCCACCTAGTTACTCAAACAGCACTGCAACTTGAGCCTGTGAAGAGCAACAGCTCTCAGACAGGTAATGATGCTTTGTTACCTGAGCTAGGATATAATCGCAATCTCCCATGAAATCAAACTTTTCTCCATCGAAGCTCAAGTAATGTCCATTTCCATACACGGTGCACGTTCCCTGGCAAGGGTTCTCTGTGCAGTTCCACTGTCTGTTATTACATGTGCTAGGAGATGGAAGGCAAAACATTACGATCTTTACATCAAAGATGGTTTTACATAACTCTCGGTAGATATAGAATTATTGAAAATTTAAATTAATCCCTTGTAGTGGATCACAGAACACAGTGGCCTCTCATATGAGCAGTGTTGGACTGTAAGCTACTTTGAGGCCTTGCTTTAATATTGGCTAAACAATCACAAAAAGAACATGAATGCTGAATATTGAGTGTCAAAGCCAGGCTGCAGGCAGCCAGATCTAGTAGTTAGAGCCAGAATCCACAATCACAAGACAGGAAGCAAAAGTCAGCAGGATCAGGATAGCAGGAGGTCAGAAGCAAAAGACAAACTGGAGATCAGAAACGAAGTTGGGAACCTGGGTCAGGTCACCAGGGAGATCAGAGTCAGGAGACAAACTGGAGGTCAGGAACCATAAATCAGATGGGAGGAATCAAGCCGGGTCAGAACACTAGGAAATTAGGCTCATACAGTAGGATGCATACAGTATAGCAGGGTGAGCCCAGTTGTTCAGACAGCTTCCTGCTGCTGGCTTCAGTAAAGCCAATCAGCCCTAGGAATGCACCAATTGGACATTGGGGTGGAGCCTCATATTAAAGCTAGGATTCATTGATCCTAACTAAGCCGCTGCTAGGTGGAAGGTTGGAATTAGCTGCTCTTATAGGCCTGGGTTCAAGACTGTGGATCATGTCATTGAGACACATATTTGACTTCTACATTTTGATTCTTTTGGTTGTTTAAACTGCATTAAAACAACTAATGCTGCTTTCCTTTTCAATATTTGTTCCAAGACCTTGCATACAATTGAGGTCAAACTAACAGGCCCATAGTTTCCTTGATCACTTTTTCCCTCTTTTTTTTTTTTTTTAAATAGGCACTATATTAGCAATTCTCCAGTCATAGTGTATGAACCCTGAGTTTACAGATTAATTAAAAATCCTTGTTACTGGGTTTGCAATTTCATGTGCCAGTTTCTGTAATATTTTTGGAGGGAGATTATCTGCTCCACCCCATTTAGTCCCATTAAGCTATTTGAGTTTAATGTCCACCTCAGATGTGCTAATTTCTACTTCCATATTCTCATTTCCATTAGACACCCTGCCACTACCCCTAAGACCCTCATTACCCTTATTAAAAACTGAGGCAAAGTATTTGTTTAGGTGTTGGGCCATGCCTAGATTATCTTTAATCTTCACCCCCTCCTCAGTGTTTAGCAGGGGTGGGCAAACTTTTTGGCTCGAGGGCCACATCTGGGTATGGAAATTGTATGGCAGGCCATGCATGCTCACAAAATTGGGGGTTGGGGTGTGGGAGGGGGTGAGGGCTCCGGCCTAGGGTGCAGGCTCTGGGGTGGGGCTGGGGATGAGAGGTTTGGGGTGCAGGAGGGTGCTCCGGGTTGGGACCAAGGGGTTCAGAGGGCAGGAGGGGGATCAGGGCTGGGGCAGGGGGTTGGGGTGCAGAAGGGAGTCAGGGATGCAGGCTTTGGGCGGCGCTTACCTCAAGCAGTTCCCAGAAGCAGCGGCATGTTCCCCTCTCCTGCTCCTATGCGTAGGCGCGGCCAGGCGGTTCTGTGCGCTGCCCTGTCCGCAGGCGCTGCTCCTGCAGCTCCCATTGGCCGTGGTTCCCAGCCAATGGGAGCTGCGAGGGCAGTGCTTGGGCCAGGAGCAGCGTGCGGAGCCTTCTCGTTGCCCCTACGTGTTGGAGCCAGAGGGGGGACATGCCGCTGCTTCTGGGAGCCGCGCAGAGTGGGGCAAGCCCCTAACCCCGCTCCCCAGCTGGAGCACCAGAGCGGGACATGCCCCAGACCCCGCTCCCCGGTGGGAGTTCGAGGGCCGGATTAAAATGTCTGGAGGGCTGGATGCGGCCCCCGGGCCATAGTTTGCCCACCTCTGCTATAGAACCTTGTACTGTTAGTTTTAATCTCCTTTGTTAGGTCCAGCTCTGCTTTACTTTTAGCAATTGTCACTTTTTCCCTAGGCTTTCTGACCTCCAAGAGATAGCTTTCCTTACTGATCCAGCCCATCTTCCATTCCTTGTAGATGTTCTGCTTTCTCTGTTTGAGATGCTTGCTCATCCAGCGTGGTCTGCAACCCTTCCCTATGATTTTTCCCCCCTTGCTTGGGATGCAGGCTGCAGCTTTGACTTAAAGTAATTCCAAGCCTCCTCCACATTCAGATCCTTGAGTTCTTCAGTCCAGTCCACTTTTCTAACTAGTTCCTTTAATTGTTTGAAGTGGCTGGTCCCTGTGTAGAGGGGTTGGTAAGGATGGAAGCCGCCAGCAGCCTCACCCCTGTATACCTGTGTAATGAGAGGCCACAGTCTTGCTCTGAACCAGGCAGGGATTTTCATGTTTCATGCTCCAGGCAGGTTATGTGCACGACCAGTTCACAGAAGTGGTCAAAAGTAATTTAAGGGGGAGATGATACCTGTTGTCACCACATATGCATATGCATTAGTGCAATGTGGTGCAGACAGGAAAGGGTAACACCTTTCCCCTTTTATTCCCAGTGGAAGTGTGGGGTACCGAAATGAAGCCTCCATAATGGATGGGAAGATCCAGCACTGATCTCAAAATACATCCTGCTTCTGTGCATTAACTCTCATTGTTTTACTGGCCTGCATTTTACGAGTTATTACCTTATGAAGAAACAAGTTATAAGACTTTGTGGAATATCATACCATGTGTTACAGCGGACTGTGATATTTTCCCCAGGGTTATAGAAATTTCCTCCATGGACACATGGACACTGGTGCTCAGCAATGCAGCCCCCTTTACCATCAGATACAAGCCCATTGGGGCACATGCAGCCAGAGACACATTCTGTGACATACTGTGAACATACAAATACAATGCAAGGTGATGTATTAATCATCCAGAAAGGAGAAAGAAAAAGTGGAGACAATTAGTTCTGGTTGCTACATTGCAGTTGCCAAATCAGAAGCCGTGCTGGAAGCCTTCTAAGAATCAGGTCTATGAGATTCACTTGGAACCCAACTATTTTACAGATCTATGGTTTTCTGTACATTAATTTATTCTATACCAGTGGGAAATAAGATTTTAAAAATCATCAAATCAGATTGCTGCATATCCATTAGCATGACAATACAGACAGGGCATGATGACAAAGTGGGTAGCTATAGCTTCTCTACTGTTATCAGTGGAAAAGGTGGTTTGTGAGCAGTGCAATGTTAGCATTTGTTAAGCACGATCATGCATGCAAAATAATAAATAAGCCATGCATCTTCTTTTGATATGAATGTATCCCCTTACACACTGCATGTCCTGGGTCTTACAACTTTTCTGACACTCAGATCCAATTGCTCCTGGGCCGGCAGAGCTGCAGTCGAAGTAAAACATAGGAGCAGGACAATCTACAAGAGGGAAAAGCCATTACAGAAGGGTCAGTTGGTGAAACTGGAATGGATGCCATCAAACAATTTGTGCCAGCCTAGACATTTCCCAAAATACATAATTGAGCATGTCAGCTAGGATCGGGGGAATTTCTTTTATACAATTTTGAGCTGTTGGCTGAATTCAAAAAGTGAAACTGACAGACATTTTTTGTCTTTTCAGATGTTTTCCCCATTGATGAACTTTACAAAAAGTAAATATTTTTCTTTTTCTATAAAATGTAAGACTAATACTCCACTGATTTTCTTTATGAAGATCAGTCTCCAGAGGTCTCAACTGTACTTGTTCAGATTTAATATTTTTTCTCAAAATAATTTTCCAATATAAACAAAAATGTTCACAGAAAATTTTCATTTTGGTTGAAATGTTTTCATTTTGAAGAAAAACCAGAAACAAAACACTGTACGGTAAAATGTTTGGGTTTTGGTAACATTTTTCAGTTTTTGGTTTTTAAAAACTGATCATTTTAAGTTAAAATGGTTTTGGAAAACAAAAAAAGTTGTTAAGTTTTCTGTTTAGTTATTTGTTAAAAACAAAAATTCAGATCAGATGGTGTACAGGAAACTCCTGTCCCTTTCCCCTCATGGGAAAAGGGTTTCTAGCCTTATCCTGGGATGTGTGTCAAATACAGCCTGGAAATCCTTTGGAGCAGCCATTCTGTAACTCTCAATCCCACATTGGTAGTGTTGAGAGACTTCCCATTTAGAATCCTCCACCCTCTTGCCATTGGTTATCCCCATATCTGTGCCCTCCCACTTCGGTATAGAAGGGGAGATGCCAGGCTTAGACAGGAGCATGCTGCAGACAGCAGCTGCTCCCCCCTTCCTCTTGATCCAATGAACCTTGCTTCCACGTTATGGTTTGAATAGACTCAGGGGGACAGGGAAGCATGGATCCCCTATCCTTTCACACCTGTCAGTTTCCACTGGCTTTAGCTTCTCTCCACTGAAGAATGGAGTACCCAACCCTGGACACAGGAATCCTTTGAGTCAGGTGCTGGCTTAAACCAGAGAACCAACTCTGTCAGGAGCAGAGCCAGTATGAAGCTACTGATACCACTTGTACCTTGTATGACTGATTTTTTGTCAGCCTATTAGGGATCCAGGGAACAAGCAGAAATATGTCTATCGGATGACTAAATAGCCTAGCCTTTGAAAGCAAAGCCAGCACTTCACACTGACAGTCAAAGCTGAAAAAAAAATCTGCTTCCACACCTTTAGGATGCAAAAGACCAAGTTCCTCCCTGAGAGGTCTTCTGAGGGATCAGTAACCAAGCAGTATTAAAAGGTCTTTATATTTTTTATCTATAGCAGATCAATGGCATGATATAGAATTGCTTGTGAAAGAACTCATTCACACATATTCATTTGTACACAACTGGACAAATTCCTCTACCCTGTCAGAGATTGGAATTATTTGTGATATTGGAATAAATGTCCTTTTTGGAAAAGAAGAAACACAAAAGTGATAAGCACCTCACAAATTCTAGATTTGTATTCATTTGAGATGATGTGTTCAAAAGGACAGGGAGTCCAAATGAACCATCTTTCCATCTTTGAAGGACTAGTTATTAAGATGACCTGAAGCATCTAGAAATGAGAAGTACCCTTTTCTCATCTCATGAACTTTGAGAGATATATCTATTTTTGAAGAGTTCAGCAAGTTTGATGACATTTTTATAAAGAAAGTTATCAACAGGCTAATACTCATCTCTATAATTAACACATTTCAGGGAGAAGCAAGACATGCATACAACACAGCTATCTGTTAAAAAAAACCTGACAAATACTTTGAAAACCAATTTAAATTCTAAATTACAGCTCAATGGTAGAATTTAGCAAAATCTCACCTTTTTTCATTATGGCTTCTCCAATGCAGTCTAATCTTCCTCGAATACATTTGCTAAAGATATTTTATAAAATGAGAAACTCATCAGTTCTTCTCACATTTATACGAGAAAGCAAACATTAGCTAAAAGCTCTGCCACTCATGTGAATATCAGTCACACCACAGTGAGTGGTTCATGTGATCACCCATATGCCAAGGTGGAATTGTCACTTCAGAGAGAGAGGAGGAGAAGGGCATACAACTCTTAGGTTCTGTTCTCTCACTTGCAACAGACTTGTTTTATATCTTTAGGCAGTTCACTTCAGCTTTCTGCATCTGTTTCTCCATGGTACTTACTTACTTAAGAGGGGTCTTGGGATGCTAAATTAATTAGTGTTTATAAAATACTTTGAGATCCTCCCATGAAAGGGGCTATATAAGTGCACATTATTATAATTAGCGATTCTGTTATTCGGTGTAATATATTGAGCTGGTTGAAAATGCTAGTTATTTTTCATGGAAAATTTAAATCCTTTTATTGTTTTAGTTTTTGTCAATTTCTTGATTACTCAATGCTGGAAAATTTTGATTCTCAAAGGCCATTTTTGGCTCCAAAGCATTCTGTTTTGGAAAATTGTAAAAATGTTCTGTTTTCCTTTCTCATTTTTCATTTCAAAAAGAAGACATTTTCAGTAAAAATATTTTTTTTCCGTAAAAAGTTGTAATACTGGCAAAAAGCCATTTTTCACCAAAATTACAAAAAAGTGAAATTTCAGTCAATCCTAATACTGCATGAGGAGTAATCCTGAGGCCAGGCCATTCATAAATCTACCATTGTGTCCCACATTTGCTTCCACCCTACCATTCTTTTTTTCTTTTTCTGCAGCTCATTATTGCCCCCCCACTGCCCTTCGACCTCCCTGCTAATGTCACTTCTACTCTGCTAGCCCCTCTGACCTCCCTCCTCCTGACTTCTGATCAACTCTCCATTTCTTCTCCCTTTCCATGCACTCCACCCCTGCCCATTGCAGCTAATCTCTCTCCTTGCTCCTACCAATTATGTGTGGCTCTCACCTCCCATGTTATAGAAGCCATTTGTTCACTCTTAGAGCACTTGGACTTAACCACTTTGGGGTTTGTCCATTGGACCATGGTGGAACCTGACCCAGTATTGTCAAATAGAAAATCTCATCATTCCTTGGTGTGATATGAATTCGTTCAGAGATTATTACTCTCGTGGGCTGCAGTGTACGTTTAACATGACAATCCATCTACCATACATTCTTCAGTTCATCTGAAACAACTTACCACATGAGTTTGTCCTCTTGGAATGATTTCCCAGCTTGAATTGTCTTGTCTTTGTAATAACATGGACAGTCTTCTGGAGACACACATTCGTCAGCATTTAGGTAGGTCTCCTTGGGACAACCACAGCCCTCTACAGGAGTGCTCTGGACATTACACAGCTGATCAGGCTCGCTCAGGGAGCGGCAGGAGTGGTTACAGAACTTCACATCGTAGCTGAATACCATCGTTTCAGGACAGTCCTTAGAGACATCTTTACAATACAAATAAAATAAGGACTGAAATGGGCTTGTGACCTGCAGTGTTAAATTATCACCTCTGCTCTTGATGTAGGAGATAACTACATATACTTTTCCTCCTAACGATGAAGGCTCTCTCCAAAGGAAAGTGTTGGAACCCACCTTACCTAAGGTATTTAGAATTAATTAGCCAAAACGCTGAAATATATACAATGCTATCACATGTCAGGGTCCAAATACTGCATACCTCTAATATGTCCTTATGTTTAAAAATAAACCTGTGTTCTGCATTACTAATGAGTGTCACAGTTCAGGGCAATTGCACCTGGATTTCCTCTCTGTGGTCCAGCAAGGGCATGCACTCTAGGCTCCAGGCTCCTTAGCTATCATCTCTCTTGGGCAAAACCCCACATCTCTCTCCCTCCTGACAGGCAGAGGTGCTGGAACAATTTGTATGGTGGGGGTGCTGAGAGCCATTGAACCAAACTGTCAACCTTGTATAGAATGGAAACCACTTCAAACCAGGGGGTGAGGCAGCACCCCCAGCACCTGTAGTTCCAGCACCTATGCTGACCAAGGTTTTTCCAAGCTGACAGTTCCCTGTGTTGTTCCCCAGCAGGTCAGACTGCCTAAGCAGACCTGCTTTGCTTTTTCTCTAGATTTAGAAACAGCATAATTGCCCGTTACGTTACCACACTGCTCTTTCTGAGCAAAAACATTTATTCTTAAAGCGAAAGCATTAAAGAAAACAAATGAAAAATAATAAAAGAACCTACACACATGCTAATGAAGCTTACCGGAGATCACCCTCTCCTGCCCAACCCCAACAAGGGCTCTGGTAGGAGTCAGTCCTTCAAACCCCACACAGGGGCTTCTCTGTGGCTACAAGTTCATAACTCCTTTTGCTCAGAACAAGAACCCTCATGAATAGGTCAAGTCCTTCCAGTTCTTCCCAGGAAAGACTGGGGCCTCCCTTGGATAGAAGGTCCTGTCTGTTTGCTGGATCAGAAAGCAGGACCTGAGTCAGTTTAAACTCACGCTATTTTATCCAAAAGTCCTTTCTTTGTCTGTTGATAGCTAAAGCATCCAGTTTGAACCAGTATATGCAAGCCTCTCCGGGTGGTGGCACTCCTCTGGAGGTGTTATAACCTGAGAGAATTTGCCTAATTCTCCCCCCACACACACTGTTCTTTGCTCCTGGAGGAGCTGTGGTCACCCTCTCCCATGAAATTACATACAGTCCCTGGCCCACAATGATACATAAACTTAGTACAGTAAGATCTACCAAAGATATAAGACTCTCCAATTAGGAGTAATTTGAAAAAAAAATTAACACTATTATTGTATGTGTGAAGTTGAATGGGCTCCTGCCAGAGAACTCTCTGTTGATGACATGCTGTTGCCAAGGACACTACATGTAGGTTCTAGAAGCTCTCTGGAGAAGAATGGAAAGACGGAATCACTCTTGAAGCATCCTTTGGGAAAAAGAGAAGCAAAGTCTTTTGGCTTCTCTGCGTGGACTGAAAGGCGAAGTATCAAGTATAACAGGGCTCAGTTATGCTTCTGAGCAAGTGGAAGGCTGATCAAACTGCATGGGCTAATGGGGAGGGCATCTTCCAATCTCTACACCAAGTATGTGGTAAAATAACCTTGGCTTACACTGAGAGGTAAGTGGCTCCTGCCATTTTAGCTCGTGCCAGATTACAGGGAAGAGCCAGAAAGGTGGATATAACCATAAGGTGGGGCAGTGCAGTGTCCTCTGCGGCTATTGGTCAGTCCAAGGGCCTCTAAAAGGGAGTGAGACTTGATGGTGTTAGGCAGTGCAGGTCTAAATATAATGAAGGGCTGGGCCAAAATTTGGAGCCATCAGAGGGACAAACGCTGCTCCATCCTCCTGTTTTTGCTGAATAAGTAACTAATTCAGGGATTAGAGCTCTACTGTGGGGTTTTCTGAGAAGAAGATGTTTGATTATACTGTTCACTGTTAAAGATGTGTAACCTTTGAGGTTTGAACTGCCTTGCAACTGGCTGCAGTCCTGCCCTTTTTTAATATCTCTGCAATATCTGAAAGAGCTTTGGAAATCAAAGCAGTGTGAAACACCAGTGAAATGGAGCACAATCTGGCCTATTTACTCATTCTCTCATGAATAATGCTGCACAACAGACTTTATTTTTAGCACTGGTATGTTCCCAAAAGGGTACTTATTCTTCTTTAAACAAGTCTGAAAGCAAAGAAGTATTGTGAAGGTTGAACAATCAGTATTTTTTTCCCAGCCTTAGAGGGTAAATTGGGTATTGTTTGAAGCTGATATTACCAACTTCATCATGAGTGAATGGAGTTTTGTTTCTTAAACCAATGCTACAGCTCTCTCCTGCTTTTCATAATGTAGTTCCTAACTTTTGGCACACACTGAAGTGCATCTTGTTCCACAATTCTTCACCTGTCAGGAAAGCTTTCAATAGACAGACACTATATATAATACATACAGCTGTATATTTCTATTCCAATCAGCTGTAGAATACACTGTGTTCCTTTTGAATTATTATACCAAAAGTTTGTTAAATTGCTTGTACTGTAATTTTAAATTCTTTCTACAAGTCACTACTCTAATTACATTGTTTACCACATCTGGAAAATTCAAGTAGCCTCAAAGGCATGTAATTAACCAATAGATAGACAAACTGTAGTAGATCCAAGGGGAATCTAAATTGCATATATACCATTATCTTATAGCTTTATATTCAGATTGGTTTCCAGTCATGAAATCATTCATAGGAAAAATGAGAGATCTTCCAAAACTGCTGTCAATGGGCAGCTATTCTCATACCAATCACTTGGGAATTATTGCAACCAAGCCGCACTTATGATAGCAAGAGTTAATCAGGTGAATCCTCTGATCATCAATGGAAGAATGGCAATGCAGAAATAAAAATGAAGGTAATGGAGAAATTACCCCGGGTGTTGATCCTGATCCAGTACCCAGCGGGGTCAGTGGAAGGTCTCCCATTAACTTCAACAGTGAATTGATCAAGCCCCAAAGGAGTAACCCCATTTAGCAAAAAGAAATCTGTGATGTAATATATACCCATTTATAAGCATACATGCATTTATCTATATATACCCCCCAAAGACTATTGAAATGGTCTATAAGAGACACAGATATCTAGTAGTAAGATCAGAACACTGAAAACTAGGACTCCTATATTATTGCTGTCGACGCTACTGACTTGCTATGTGGCCTTTTGAGAGTCATTTAATCGCTTGGTGCCACAGACTACCTATCTATACAATGGGGATATTAATACTTAAATTACAGGAGAGTTTGTGGGCTGAATTAATTAATATCTATGAAGTACGTTATGATCCTCAGATGATATGTGCAAATACACTTTATGCAAGAAACTATTACTTTAATGTAACATAAAACAAATCAGTTTAATTAAAATGGTGCAAGTTTGTATATAGGTAAGGACTGCGGTGTAATGGTAGATGGTATCGCATGATATTCTTATCGATAAACTAGGCAAATACAATTTAGATGGGGCTACTATAAGGTGGGTGCATAACTGGCTGGATAACCGTACTCAGAGAGTTGTTATTAATGGTTCCCAATCCTGCTGGAAAGGCATAACGAGTGCGGTTCCGCAGGGGTCTGTTTTGGGACCGGCTCTGTTCAATATCTTCATTAACGACTTAGATATTGGCATAGAAAGTACGCTTATTAAGTTTGCGGATGATACCAAACTGGGAGGGATTGCAACTGCTTTGGAGGACAGGGTCATAATTCAAAATAATCTGGACAAATTGGAGAAATGGTCTGAGTTAAACAGGATGAAGTTTAACAAAGACAAATGCAAAGTGCTCCACTTAGGAAGAAAAAATCAGTTTCACACATACAGAATGGGAAGAGACTGTCTAGGAAGGAGTACGGCAGAAAGGGATCTAGGGGTGATAGTGGACCACAAGCTAAATATGAGTCAACAGTGTGATACTGTTGCAAAAAAAGCAAACATGATTCTGGGATGTATTAACAGGTGTGTTGTGAGCAAGACATGAGAAGTCATTCTTCCGCTCTACTCTGCTCTGGTTAGGCCTCAGCTGGAGTATTGTGTCCAGTTCTGGGCACCGCATTTCAAGAAAGATGTGGAGAAATTGGAGAGGGTCCAGAGAAGAGCAACAAGAATGATTAAAGGTCTTGAGAACATGACCTATGAAGGAAGGCTGAAAGAATTGGGTTTGTTTAGTTTGGAAAAGAGAAGACTGAGAGGGGACATGATAGCAGTTTTCAGGTATCTAAAAGGGTGTCATAAGGAGGAGGGAGAAAACTTGTTCACCTTAGCCTCTGAGGATAGAACAAGAAGCAATGGGCTTAAACTGCAGCAAGGGAGGTCTAGGTTGGACATTAGGAAAAAGTTCCTAACTGTCAGGGTGGTTAAACACTGGAATAAATTGCCTAGGGAGGTTGTGGAATCTCCATCTCTGGAGATATTTAAGAGTAGGTTAGATAAATGTCTATCAGGGATGGTCCAGACAGTATTTGGTCCTGCCATGCGGGCAGGGGACTGGACTCGATGACCTCTCGAGGTCCCTTCCAGTCCTAGAATCTATGAATCTATGAATCTATGTTATCGGTCAGAAACTGAACAGAAATGGATCTTATGGCAGCCAAGACTAAAATATATTGGGAGTCCTTTGTATTCAGAGTTTGCCTAATTCCTGCCCATGCTAGGCCTTGATTTAGCTAAGGATATTAATCCGTCATTTTCATGAATGCTAAATTCATCCATTATTCCCATAGAAAGAACACACAAGGTCAGACCCTCATCTGGTTTCAATCAGCATAGCTATCTTGATTTCAATGGAGCAACATCAATTTACAACAAGCTGAGGATATGGCCCAGACTATGCTTCTATCCTATTTCTAAGATACCTATCACCTTGGCACGTGAGCACAGAACATAGTTGTTTCAACAGTGTAAGAGCTCCAAAATGTGTTCTCCTGTGCATATACAGATGTTAATATGTTACACATACCACAGACCCCATGCCTCCAGCCTTTCAGGTGTACTCCTCTTGCAGCACAATCTCTGGAGTATGTAGAGAGCACGCTACACAGGGCCGCTTCACTCTTCTCAGCATTACAAGTGTCATAAACACAGTTCTAGGCAATACACAAGGAAACTGATATTATGATGAGAGCCCGAGCAGCAGAAACAAGGAGCCATCTTAAATATTTATATGATCATAAATTCGTTGCCAGTGAGACTTAACCCTCAATATTTGAAAGCCAAAGAATGTTCCTTTTTTGGATTACAAAATGAACAAATTCAACTTTATTATGGGACAGTGTTTGCAACTTTTAAGGTACACAGATTATTGCCTCCTCATAACACACGTTTGGTTAGCTGAGACTGAAACCCTGATCCTCCCGCTTAAAAAACACGGCCTCTACCACTGAGCTAAAGAAAGAGCTCTGTTAGCTATCACCTACAGAAATACCCTTATGTTCTTTCTAAGCTGCAACCAGTCAGTAGAAGGCAACATGCTCATACAGTTCCCATGCCTGCTCCTGCTTATATTAATGGGGAAACCTCCCATTTGACATCAGTGGGAGAATTGGGCCAATAACTCTCATTGAAATCAACAGGAGCAGCAAAATTGTCCACTACAAAATTCATTTCTGGTTTTGGTTAATTGCAACCTATTTTAAACATAGCTGGCCCATGAGTTTTCAATGAGATTTAATAATTTGGAACATTTGAAAGGTAACTTACAAGCCATTTTTTAGTTGGACCCAAAGACACATTGGACAAGTCAAAGTTAGAATCCCAGGTGATTTCTAAGTGACTTGTATCAAAAAACCACTAGATTTTTTTTTTTCAAATTTTTCAGAAACTTCTTTACCTTCAGAATAAACATGGCCATTTTCAGGCCAAGTCAGTTTTTCCGTATCATAATTACAGAGGTGCGAAATCAGGGCTTTCTAAGGACAGTTTGTTGCAATTTTAATAGGGAGCGACTAATGTCTCTTCACCACAAAAGTCTCTGATGTTGAATATATTCTTTTTTTAGATCTGAATTTTAAATGAAGCTAAGTGTGAAGCCAAGATGTTTCAGAAGCACTGAACTGTATTATAACATCTTTCTTGGAAGATTCCTTAAGTAACATGTTAGATTACCTTCTAGGTATAAACAAAGTGCACAGAAAGCTAGTGTCTTACCTCCATCTATTCCGTTTCTTTTATTTAGACCTTGAGACCTACAAGTCTTATCATTTCACAATGAAAATGAGCTAGCACCATTTGTGGCAAGATATCAAACTAGTTAGTTTAAATGCCTTGCTGGTTACTAAAGCACCAATCCAGCAAAACACTGAGGCCTATGCTTCACTTTAGACATATGAGCAGCCCCATTGACTACAATGGGGCTATGCATCAGAGCTCATCAACATTTTTTTCATTGGAATCTTTTTGGTGAAAATGGGTCTGTGATGTTGTCTAATTAAAATATAATCATGCAAATCATTATTTCGACCATTATTATATAATTGCAATGCATCTTATACAAACTATAACTCATGGCCAGAAAGGGTTAAACAGCTTGCAGGCTGAATGACCCAAAGCCAACTTTAAAGTCATGTTAGAAAGGTATGTGAATGGTAATTAGGGCCATTCATGGTAAATAGGCTAGAACTTTGAAATGCAAACCTATATTGTTAGAAGTTAGAAGCAATACTGATTGTGTGTATCTTAAATGCTATCCAGGTAAACAGACTGTTCCTGTCTGTCCCTATAACTATTAATTCAGAGATCAAAAGGGAATATTAACATTTAGATGCATCTTGGGTGAATGATGATAGTCTGCCTAATGGATAAATTGCCCTATGTTAATTTGTGTAACTAATTACTAGTGGTGTTTAGGAAACAGAAGGTTACATCAAAAGTCTATTGTTTACCCAGGACTGTATGGTCAAGAGGAGGCTAGAAAACTGGACTATTTCTGAAAGAACTCTTTGCAACTACAAAGCTCACCATCTCTGCTATGAATCTGCACCTCAATGAATTGAACCCATGTCTGTATGTATATTGATCTTTTAACCATACTCTCTCTCTCTCTTCTTTTTTAATACATTTTAGTTTAGTTAATAAGAATTGGCATAAGTGTGTATTTGGGTTAGAGCTGGAATATTCAATAACCTGGGAGGTAATGTGTCCGATCCTTTGGGATTGGTAGAACCTTTTATTTCATACGATGAAATAAAATTTTCGGAAATCTTCATCATATTTGACGAGGGTACCCGGATGGAGGCCTGAGGCTGGATCACTTTAAAGGAACTGTGTTGTTTGAACTTCTGAGTAACCAGTAAGGTATAACAGAAGCTGTTTAATGCTGGCTTGGTAAATCTAAGTATTGAATTATCCACCAGCTTTGGGGTTTGTCTGCCCCATTCTTTGTAGTTCACCCTAATTGAGTGACCACAGCTGGCCCCCCACTGGGACCCCGGTCACAGTGGCATAGTAGTTCTAGGATACATATTACCACAGGTTAATTAACCACACGCTTGTCAAAAATTAATTTTGAGATTGGAGAGTTTAAAGGTTAAAAATCAGTTACAATGAGTGACCCATGATCAAGATCCTGACAGAAAAAGCCTGGAAGAATTGTGCTCACAGAGGGAGTTGTCTTAAGAAAAAGCCCCAGAGTAGGAACTGAAAAATCTGTTAATTGCCAGTGATAAGGAAGTAGACCCAGCAAAAATGCTTGCATTGAGAAACCAGCAGCAGTATGAACATGAACAAAAAATAGCTGATATGAAAAGAGAAGCTGCTGAAAGAAAGAAAGAAGCCCATGCAAGGCACATGGAACGGCTGGCTGCTGAGGAGAAGGTTGCTAGACTTAAGATCCAAATAAAAAAAAAACCAATGGAAGAACAGCAGAAGTTGTATCATCCTGAAAAGCCAGCTCCTCTTAACAACAAAGATGGGGATAGAATCTATCCAGTTTATAACAATGTTGGTATGTTGTATGAGTCTAAGCAGTTGTCTGTGTGTAACCAAATATACCCCAACACTGCCACCTTTTATGTAAATGCTTTTACTGTGAGCTCAGGTAAAGGTAACCCCATAACATGTGCAGAGAATGTAAAAATCAATGGAAAAGCTGTTTAGGGCAAATTACAGCTTCTCATATCACTCTTGTTAAAGCAGATCTTGTCAAAAAGGAAGACTACTTACCAGATAAGAGTGTTAATAGTGTAATCCTCTATGAGTTTACTGTAAGTGTGCCTTCAGCCAAAATCCACCTTGAGTGGAATGGTGTTAAACAGGAAGTTATAGCTGGTATAAGGAAGTTATTGCCTAAGGATCTTTTGATTGGGGATGATATTAAAGCTTTGTTCAGTCAGGTTGACATAAACCAGTCAGAGGAAAGAAATAATCCTAAACCCGTGTCAATTAGGGGCGAGGACTTGCCTATGGAGCGTTTCTCCGAATGCTTGTCTGAGAAAGTTAGCTGTTTATCTGTGCAAAAAAGCAGTTTGTCTGTAAATGAAGTTTCTGAATGTCTGTCTAGTAGCTCAGAAGTGAATCGGAAATTAGATAAAGCACAGAGAATACTCTTTGGTCAGGAAAATGTTTCTCTATAGCAGATTAAAGTTAATGGTCAGGTTAAAGCCCTAACTGAGGAAAGAAAGGGTACATTCTTAGGGAGTAATGGATTGTTGGCTAGTAAAGCTTGTAAAAGGTGATTTGACTATGTTGCCTACTGACAGTGTGGAAACTTGTGACAAGGAAGAAATGGTTCCTAAGCTTGTAGCTGTTGTCAGCAAAGAGAGCTGCAGGGGAGTAAACACTTCTAACCCTTTGACTATGAAGTCTACCAGCTTGCCTGAAAGCAGGGCTGGATTAACCTTTTGTGGGCCTGGCGTCAAACATATTTGTGGGCCGCCATGGAGGCAATGGAGCATGGCATAGGGAGATCAGTCCCCAGAGCGAGGGGCCAGCCAGAGTCAATGGGGCATGGCGGCAGAGGCGGCCCCGCTCCACCCAACCCAGTGCGAGGGCACTATTTACAAACCGGTAGTTGCCAGATGCACAGTGGCCCGCCTGACCCTGTGCTGCCAGCGTGCCCCTTCCCCTCGGAGGCGGGCCCATGCCATGCCACACCCCCGCCCAACAACTCCCCAACTCCCTATGGCCAGAGCCCCCCCGGACCCACTATGCCCAGTGCTCCCCCAGACCTCCCCCACAAATTCACAGCATTTTGCACAAAACCATCCCTGCCCAGAGCCCCCCTGCCCACAGCCCACCACAACTGCCCAACACGCCACATAGAACCCCCACTTCCTAGTGCCCCAACACACAGATCTTCCCCACCTCCTCACAGCCCAACCCCCCGCCCCAACCCCCCAGAGACCCACTCCCCCACGCCCTGCCTCCCGGCCACACTCACTGGCCCTGCCGGGAGGCGACTGTGTCTGCCAAGCTGAGCCGGCAGCGTAGCCAGGGCTGGTCCCGGGGCAGGAAATCGCTCCAGCCCCTCAGGAGTAGTGTGATTAGCTAGGCCAGGGCCTGCCCCAGCCAGGATCCCTCAAGATGCACTTGCCTGGAGGGGCCCAGCCAAGCCCCACACACTGTCGGCCTCCCCCCCCCATCCCCAGCTGAGACTGGCCAGGCTTCTGCACCAGTCCCAGATGGCTCAGCTCTGAGGAGACAGGCAGGGCCCCACAGGTGGTGGGAAGCAGAGACTGCCCGGAGCTGGAGGTGCACTGGGGTCCCGCCAGGGGGCAGACAGGAACAGGGGGCGGAGGGGCCAGGAGGCAGAGAGGAGACCTCAGCCAGCCGGCGGGCAGGCCGAGAGGAGCAAGTGGCGGGCCGGGGGAGCGAGCAGGGTCACGGGGCTGCAGTGCAAGTGGAGCAGGCCAGGGCCCCTTCTGAGCATGGGCCCAGCTCCATGGAGCCACTGGCGCCATTGTAAACCCGCCACTGCCTGAAAGGGAATTGTGTAAATATCCTCCTAATGTGCCAGAGGTGATTCTGGATGTAAGTGAAACTCAGAAGGAGTTTGGTTATTTGTCCGTTGTGCCAAAGTCTGTTCTGGACATAACGAAAGTTCAGAAAGAATCTGTTACAGTGCATGATATTACAGAAGGAAAGGAATTTCTGGGTGAAATCTTTGAAGTTTGTGAGAAGTCAATAGCTGTGCCCTAGGGAGGGGTGAAAAGGAATTGCTTCCTTTGACTCTTAATGGGCCATTGTTGATAGTAAACAGTCTCTCTTCTGAGGAAAGTGTATTGGTGCCTAATGGCCAAAGTCTTTCAAATAAAAATGAATCTACTGAATTTGCTCTGGAAAAAGCTAGTGTGGATAGCTTAAAGGAGGCTTCATTAGCTAATATTGGAAGTGAACAGTCTGTGTCTCGGGTTCAAGGAAAAGCCTGGATTCTGGCTTTACACAGCAAAACAGCCTTATGAATAGACCCATAGACACTTGGGAATTGTCGTGTGATTTCTTAGTAAGTTCTAATGCATCTGATGCCTTGTGGGTGCAGAAATTGGTAGTTGAAAAGCAGCTGTGTCCACAATAGAAAAGAACCACAAACCCTTGCAGAACATTCTTAGGGTACATCTACACTACAGGGGGGGTCGATTTAAGATACGCAAATTCAGCTACGTGAATAGCGTAGCTGAATTCGACGTATCACAGCCGACTTACCCCGTTGTGAGGACAGCGGCAAAATCGACTTCTGCGGCTTTTTGTCGGCGGCGCTTACTACCACCTCCCCTGGTGGAGTTAGAGCGCCGATTCGGGGATCGATTGTCGCGTCCCAACGGGACGCGATAAATCGATCCCCGAGAGGTCGATTTCTACCCGCCGATTCAGGCGGGTAGTATAGACCAGACCTTAAACTCTTGTTTTGTTACTTCCTCCTTGGCATCAGTGCATTTAATTTTAAAGAGCAAGTAGAATACGGCAAGTAATCCCCACCTGATCAGAATACATTTATGGCAGGTCAAGTTTTGGACTAGATTAAAACAATTCCTTACCTTGACATATGATGAGGGATCTACAACGGAATGACAGGAAGCAAATACACCACTTGTGTTAGACAGAAGTTCACACCAGTGCTGCCCAAATTTTTCTGAAAGGGAAAACAGGGATAAACTACCCACATATGCAAATTTATAATCTCCCTCTTTCTCAATGGGCTTTACAAATCTCGAAAATGTTTTTCATCTTGAAGATATTTTAAGACATTCAGGTAAGAGTGGAAGGAAATAGTAGACAATCAGAAACCATGGTGATGAGTGTGATTAGATTAACAGATATAGTGGTCTGAACATTTCCATTTGTTATTAATATCAGTCCTGTGGTTTAGGTTTGCAGGACAGATGTTAGAATGCATTTTTCTCACTTCAATCACTTTTTTCCAGTCACTTCCAAAGACATGATCGAACTAGCCATGTGATCACCAGCAAACTGTAGATTTCCTAACACATGGTGGCACTTACCAGGGCAGATCTTGCACTGAAGCCAAACTGGGAGTTTTGGCTGCACATAGGTACAGCTTGTTCAGAAAGGACAGGCAGGGAAAAAGGGAGAACGTGTTGCCTTGCATATCAAAGATGTATACACTTGCACTGAGGTTGAGATAGAAATGAGAGGCAACCCTGTTGAAAGTCTCGAGGTAAGGAAAAAAGGAGTAAAAACCAAGGGTGACATTATGGCAGGAGCCTGCTATAGACCAACTAACCAGGAAGAAGAGGTGGATGAGGATTTTTTTAAACAACAAATAAAATAATTGAAAGCACAGGACTTGGTGGTGATGTGGGATTTCAAATACCCACACATCTGTTGGGAAAATAATACAGCAGGGCACAGGTTATCCAACAGGTTCTTGGAATGCATTGGAGGCAATTTTTATTAAAGAAGGTGGAGAAAGCAACTAGGGGAGAGGCTGTTCTAGACTTGATTCTGACAAATGGGGCGGCACAGGTTGAGAATTTGAAGGTAGAAGGCAGATTGGGTGAAAATGATCATAAAATGATAGAGATCATGATTCTAAGGAATAGTAGGAGGGAAAATAGCAGAATAAAGACAGTGAACTTCAAGAAGGCAAAATAACTAACTCAGAGAACTGGCAGGTAAGATTTGATGGGGAACAAGTCTAAGGGAAAAAAGAATTCAGGAGAACTGGCAGTTTTTTTACGGAGACATTATTAAGAGCACAAAAGCAAACTATCCCAATGAGTAGGAAAGATAGAAAGTATGGTTGGAGACCACCCCGGCTTAACCAGGAGATCTTCAATTACCTGAAACTCAAAAAAGAGTGATACAAAAAGTAGAAACTAGGTCAAATTATGAAGAATGAATATAAAAACACACACACACACAAGCATGTAGGAATAAAATTAGAAAGCCCAGGGCACAAAATGAGATTAAACTAGCTATGGACATAAAGGCTAACAAGAAAACATTGTCCAAGTACATTAGAAGCAAGAGGAAGACCAACAAAAGGGTAGGCCCATTACTTAATGAGGAGGGAAAGACAATAACAGAAAATGCAGCAATGGTCAAAGAGTCAAATGTCTCTTTTGTTTCATTTTGTACCAAAAAAGCTACCAGTGTTTGGATAACTAACATAGTAAACATCAGTGTAAATGGGGTACAATCTGAGGCTAAAATAGGGAAAGAACAAGTTAAAAATTACTTAGACAAGTTAGATGTCTTCAAGTTGGCAGGGCCTAACAAATATATCCTAGAATACTTAAGGAACTGACTGAATAAATTTCTGAGCCATTAGTGATCATCTATGAGAACTCATGGAGGACAGGAGAGATCCCAGAAGACTGGAAAAGGGCAAATATAGTGCCTACCTATAAAAAGGGGAATAAGTACAACCCAGGGTATTATCGACCAGTAAGCTGAACTTCTGCACCCAGAAAGACAATGGAGCAAATATTCAAGCAATCTGTGTGTAAGCTTCAATAAGATAATAAGGTGATAAATAACAGTCTACATGGATTTGCCAAGAACAAATCATGTCAAAACAACCTGACATCCCTCTTTGACAGGGTAGCAAGCCTTTTGGATGGGGGAAGCACTGGATGTGATATATCTCAACTTTAGTAAGGCTTTTGATACTGCCTCTTATGACCATCGCATGAGCAAACTGAGGAAATATAGCCTAGATGAACCTACTATATAAGGTGGGTGCATAACTGATTGGAAAACCATACTCAGAGAGTAGTTTTCAATGGTTTCCAGTCAAGTTGGAAGGTCATATCATGTGGGGTCCTGCCTAGATCTGTCCTGTGTCTGGTTCTGTTCAATATCTTCATAAATTATATGGTTAATGCCATAGAGAGTACACTTATAAAGTTTGCGAATGATACCAAGCTGGAAGGGGTTACAAATGCTTCGGAGGACAGGATTAGAATTCAAAATTATCTTGGCAAACTGGAGAAATGGTCTGAACTAAGTAGGATGAAATTCAGCAAGAACAAATGAAAAGTTCTTCACTTAGGAAGGAATGATCAATTTCACAAATACAAATGGGAAATGACTGCCTAGGAAGAAGTACTGCAGAAAAGGATCTGTGTGTTACAGTAGATCACAAATTAAATATGAGTCAACAATGTAACACTGTTGCAAAAAAAGCCAACATCATTCTGGGATGTATTAGCAGGGGTGTTGTAAGCAAGACACGAGAAATAAATCTTCCACTCTACTCAGCACTGATAAGGCCTCAACTGGAGTATTGTGTCCAGTTCTGGGTGCCACATTTCAGGAAAGATGTGGACAAATTGGAAAGTCCAGAGGAGAGCAACAGAAATGATTAAACGTCTAGAAAACATGAGCTACAAGGAAAGACTGAAACAAATGCGTTCCTTTAGTCTGGAAAGGAAGACTGTGGGGGAATATGATAAAAGCCTTCAAGCACTTAAAGGGTTCTTATAAAGAGGAGGGTGATAAATTGTTTTCCTTATCCTTTGAGGACAGCACGAGAAGTAATAGGCTTAAATTGCAGCAAGGGAAATTTAGGTTAGACACTAGGGAAAGCTTCCTAACTGTAAGGGTAGTTAAGCCTGAAACAAATTATCTAGGGAGATTGTGGAATCTCCATCAGTGGACGTTTTAAAGAACAAGTTAGATAAACTCCTCTCAGGGATGGTCTAGAAATCTAGATAATACTTAGAACTGCCTCAATGCAGGGGACTGGACTAGATGACTTATCAAGTTCCCTTCCAGTCCTACACATCTGTGATTCTGTGATTCTATGGAATGCAGGGTCAGGCTTATTGGGCCAGATCCTCAACTAGTGCAGTATGGTGTAGTTCCACTGATTTCAGTGGTGCTATGCCAATTTATATCAGCAGATGATATGGAGCATAATGTTAATAACAATATATTTTTAGTCTTTAAAGTCCTTTATTCTAATACATCTTCTTTGGGTTTTCAAATTAATCAGTGATCAAATCAAATGGAAAGTGCCACATCTTTCTGCATTACTATGTATGTTCTGTTTTAAAAACAAAACTATCACCTTTTAAACATGGAAGAACAACCTTTTCAAGGTTAAACCACCTCCAGACGAAACCATTGTGTTTTCTCTTCTAATAGCATTGGAAGACAGACAGCTCTTGCGACCATAAACTCCCTGGTTAAAAGATTTCTAAAGCAATATAGGCTACCGGAAATACAACAGACATTTAGCTCTGGAACATCAATGAGGATAAGTACCTTTGTCCACACTGTTTGCACAAGGGTCCTCAAAGTTATCTTCAACATCAGGACAGCTGCCCCTAGTCTTCCATGAGTTACCAAAGGCTGAAGCTGAATCCTCCACAACTCCACTAATTGTCCGAAAGTCATCAATCTGGATGTTGTTGAAATTGCCACAAAGACCTGGGTGGGGGATAAATCACAATCAAATGGTATAAATAGGGTTTTGAGATTTAGAGGGATGAGCTTAGCTCTCTGATGCTCTAGGTTTCCATCCAGGAAGAGGAGACAAAGACTTGTCTTGCTTGGTATATTTAATATCCACACACAGTAGACTAGCCTTTTTATGGTTTAATTTTTATTATCTATACTACAGTAGAACCAAGGGGCCCCAACAGAGACTGGTGCTGTACATACACATAGTGAGAGACTGTCTCTACCTCAAAGAGTTTACAAACTAAAGAAATGGCAAAAAAAGTTGGAGAAACAGAATATTACGCCATTTTACAGGTAGGAAACAGAGGCACTGAGAGGTTAAGTGACTTGCCCAGGGTGTAACAGAAAGTCTGTGGAAAAGGTAGGAATCTAATCCACAGCTCTTGAGTCCCAGCCCAACATCTTAACCAGTCTTTAATATAAAAGAACAGGAGTACTTGTGGCACCTTAGAGACTAACAAATTTAATATGAAATTCAATTTATCTACCTCAGCAGAGTGGAAGGATTTAGTTGATCCTACCTAGACTTTAAGTTTTTGTTCCAGGTGTGACGTTGCACTCAATATGTTTATGGAAATATGTTTATAAGTGTGAATATGATGTAACTGGAATATGCTTTATGCAAAAGGTCTCTTGTAAGGTATCATTACAAAGCTTATAATCTACTGAGTGTGTTCATCCTATTTGTATGAATGTATCATTCTTGTATCTGAAACTAGAAATATGAAGTATTACTCTGAGGTCCTATTGTAATTATGCAAAGTGTGGGCAATTAATGGTGGGTTGGAATCTTGATGGATCCCATTAACCAGGACAATTGGTTGTAAATGGCTCTGTTTACTCGCAAACCTTCCTGGGTACATGCAGGCCAACCCTGAAAGAATGGAGAATGAGGTCTTACAGTGACATGTGATCATGTCACCTGGTACTGGAATCCATCTTAAACCTGTTGCTTTTCCATTTAGAAGGAAGGGTGGGAACCCAGAGAGAGACAAAGGATTCCCGCCTTGTGCCAAAGCTATAAAAGAAGGTGGAACAGAACAAAGGGGGCTGCAATCATGAGAAATCCCCTAGTTACCACCTGAGCTGGAACTAACAAGAACTGTACCAGGGGAAAGGATTGGGCCCAGACTAAGAAGGAGTCTAATCTGTGAAAGAAGCTTATTGGAACATCTCTGAGGGTGAGATTTACCTGTATTCAGTTTCTTAATGTATTAGGCTTAGACATGTGTGTTTTGTTTTATTTTACTTGGTAACTTACTTTGTTCTGTCTGTCATTACTTGAAAACACTTAAATCCTACTTTTTATACTTAATAAAATCCCTTTTGTTTATTAATTAACCCAGAGTAAGTGATTAATACCTGGGGGAGCAAACAGCTGTGCATATCTCTCTATCAGTGTTATAGAGGGCGGACAATTTATGAATTTACCCTGTATAAGCTTTATACAGAGTAAAACAGATTTATTTGGGATTTGGATCCCATTCGGAGCTGGGTGTTTGGGTGCTGAAGACAAGAGCACTTCTTAAGCTGTTTTCAGCTAAGTCTGCAGCTTTGGGGTGTGGTTCAGACCCTGGGTCTGTGTTGCAGCAGAGTAGCGTGTCTGGCTCAACAAGGCAAGGTCCTGGAGTCCCAAGCTGTCAGGGAAAATGGGCTCAGAGGTAGTTTCAGCATGTCAGGTGACAGTCCCAAGGAGGTCTCTGTGACCGAACCCATCACACCAGGGATGCAAGGTATTTGAATAAGGCTCTCAGTTCACTAAGGTCAAAATGGAAGCAAGTAATTTGGACAGGAAGGGTGATGGATGTACCATTATAACATGGGTAGACATCAAGAGCGTAATATACTGTACCAGATGTGTGATTTTGGTAAGAGTCATCCACTGTTATGAAGAGCTGCATAATGGGTTTTATTTGCACTTGAATCTGTACTCCAAATGAGGTCAAGATGTTGATGTAGAATGTAGACGGTCTGAAGATAGTGATGCCATCTAAAAATATATAAATATATCTTTACCAAGAAAATATGCACAAACCTGCATATATGTGAAGAGTGGACGACACCAAACGTACACCTCCATTTGCTTGCTCACTGAACAGGAATGTAGCAATTATGGTCCATCTAGTCCAGTATCTTGTCTCTGACAGTGGCCAGAAACAGATTCTTCAGAGGAAGGTGCAAGAACCTGCTGCAGGCAGGTGTGGGATAACCTGGGGCAGATGTGAACACTGAAGAAGGAACACTTACCTCTAGTTATTGGCAGCACTGCAATGAAATTATTGATATAGACATTTCCACAGGAACAGAGTCGGATATTCTGCAAATGGAAAATGAAATATGCCACAATGACAATCAAATATCAAAGAAAGGGATGGAATTGGCGTCACATTCTGACATGCTTCAGCCTTGGAAACTTCTGACAGAAGGGAGAGTCTTCAATAAATCAAGACCCCTCCACCCCATAACACAGTTTGATATTATCTGGTGAGTGGTGTTGTCCAGGGATCTGTGCAGCAACACTGAAAAATTCTGAGAGCTGTACTGGAAAAAAAGAGAACCGATCCCCTAAGCAATATCCTTGACAGCATATGTTAACTCACTTAACTTTTTGAGGACAATAGAGGAAATTTACGTAGAGGAAATTTACATCTTCAGAGCACTGTGCAGACATCAGGCCTGATTCTGTTCCCAGAGGAGTAAATTGGAATTTTGCCATAGGCTACAGGGGGAGCGGGATCAGGCCTTCCATCTGGAAAACAATGTGCTGTTATGGTGACTCTACTCCACAAAGGAGATTAGAGAGGATACAGCACAAGGTAACAAAGGTACTATCAGGTCTCAAGAATCTTAATGATAAGAAAGGTATAAGGGACCTGGGCTTCTATTTATTTCTTGGAAAAGAGGAGATGTTTTTGAAGTAGAAATTCTCAAAATTATGAAAAGGACCAAGAAGGCTGATAGAGATTCTTTTTGAACCTCTTACCACTGTGAAAAACGCAAGAGGCAGAATCTCAAAAGTTAGGAACTTAGGAGAAAACAGAGGATTGCTGTAGAACTAAGCTGGTAAACATATGGACCAGAGGAGACCCATAAAACCAAATTCAAGCCCCTTTCCCTTTTCCCTTCAAAACAGTCAAGAAGGCATGCTGCAAGGGTGGTGATACTTTAGATCCATTTTTGGTGGCTCCTCCTTACCCCCATCCCATATATGTATATAAGAGTTGCCTGACTTAGGTTGGAGGAAGTTCCCAGGAAAGATAATTGAAGCAAAAAGTACAAATGAATTCAATAATTCCCCAATGGTTTGTTCCTGGAGTAGGAGAGTATGTGGATGATCAGAAAACATACAGGTTAGAGAAACAATGGTCTTGTGATCAAGGCACCCGACAGAGACTCCTGAGATCTATGTCTGTGTGGCTTTATAATTATAATTAATGGAGATATCCCATCTCCTAGAACTGGAAGGGACCTTGAAAGGTCATCAAGTCCAGCCCCCTGCCTTCACTAGCAGGACCAAGTACTGATTTTTGCCCCAGATCCCCAAGTGGCCCCCTCACAACCCTGGGTTTAAGCAGGCCAATGCTCAAACCACTGAGCTATCCCTCCCCCCAGGGTTACTTTGAGTAACTCAGTCTCTGTGTTCCACCGTTATCTATCAAATGGGGACAATAATACATCCCCTCTCCCACCCTTCATCAGTCTGTTTAGATGGTAAAATCTTTGGGGCAAGGACTGCCTCTTCTTATGTGTTTATACAGAGCCTAGCACAGAGCTCTGATCTTGTAGGGGAATATTACAAACATTTAATCAAAAAGTGCAGGCATGGAGTGCCAGATGATCTTTCCTGGTCCTTACATTTCTTTTTAACCTAAGTAGTTACCAATGACTTACAAGGGCTCTTAATGTGACTAATACATTCTTCAAGCAAGTCATAGTGCTTGATATCCCACACTGAATGATCTCTCCAACAACCACAAAGCTGCTGCCATTGTCCTGAAAATAAGCCAGAAAAACGGGTATGTAAACCATTTTCTATCATATAATAAGAAGCAAGCAGTGGGGAAAATAGATCTCTAAAATATTTACAGGGAAATAGGAAAGGACCCAGACATGCCAACTACAATTGCAAAATGTTACCTTTCACTCCCACTTGCAAAACCATGCCCGTTAACCTTTCCCTTACGGTCCATTCCTTCAGTATCTGCTGCTAGTCTATTTTTCAAAGGGCTACTTGGAGCTGGGTCTTTGGATAAGAAGGGGCCAGCTCATCCACCTTTATTTGCCAGACAATTTTCCACCAGGACAAAGTGAGGAAATCTATGCTAATAGGTCCCCTAGAAAAGTAAATAATTTTTTAAAACTTATTTAAAAAGTTGTGTTGATGCAGAAAGGACCCACTGATAAGCACAGAGCAGATGAGATTCAGACTTATGAGGTAGCAAATAGGACCACTCGTGCTTAAAAGTTAAGCACATGCTGAGGTGCTTTGTTAGATTGGGAGCCATCTGAGCAAATGAGGCGATAAAGCTCTAACATATCTTAGCTTTTAATCCTAAATAGATTGAGAAATTAAAGAAGCTATTTTTCATACCTTAGCTAAGACATAATGACAATTGCCATGAAAAATGAACTCTTTGTTATCAAACGTAGTAATGTGGAACCCTCCCTCCACGTTGCAATTTCCAGAAAGAGGCAGAGATACACAAACCCATTGGCCACCAGCACAGGTACTATAAAAAACAAAGAGGAACAGTTATAATCGGAATACATGTGAGGAGATATCATCTGTGTTGAAAATTTGAGATGTCTGTATAAATCAGTCACTTCTTCTTCCTGTTGTTAGTAGAGCTGGCTGAAACTTAGAATTTCCATTTCAGGGAAATTTCAACATTTTGAAATTTGTTTCATTCTGAATCAGAACAAAAACAAATATTTTCAAAATTTTCTGCCAAACAGAAATTCCAAATTGGAAAATTTTCATTTTGGAATTCTGAAATTTCGTTTAGAATTTTATTTTATTTTATAATATTTTTTATTTTTACATTACTTCATAACATGCACTAGTGTAAAAATCACACATCATAATGGGACAGAATATAATGGTTCAAATAGTCTATTACTTTATTTCATTTCATTTTTAAAATAATCAATTGCAGCTGCTACTTAATACTGATTGATTGATTATCTTCCTTTCTAGATCAAATTGTTTCCTGTTCATGTTGTAATGAAACGGTTTGAATAAAATTTCAGAATTCCCTGAAACAAAGCTTTGGAATTCCCCAAACAAAAATTTCAGAAACAACATTTTTTAAATTTGGAAATATTATTTTTCCCGTGGAATGTCAGAGACAATTGACACATTTTTTAAACGTGTCTGTTTCTATCCACAATGGCATGTTCAGTTGGAAAGACATTTCAGTGCATAGTTTTGGACCAGCTCTAGTTAGTTTGTTACTCAGCTACCTATTCAATGCAATGCTCCTCCCAAATGTATAAGGCTTTGCATCATCAGGCCCTGAAAGAATAAAAGCTTACTGAAGTTAATGGAAAGAAATTTACCCTTGGGTACTTAAAGATCTAGCTGAAGCAATCCTGGAACCATTAACCGTTATCTTCAAGAACTATTTGGAGGATGAGTGAGGTCCGAGAGGACAAGACAAGGGCAAACATAGTCCTATCTTTCACAGGGGGGAACAAAGATGACCTGCGAAATTACAGACTAGTCAGCCTAACTTCTATACCTGGAAAGATACTGGAACAAATGATTAAACAACCAATTTGTGAGCACCTGAAGGATAATAGGCTGAATAAGTAATAGCCCACATGGATTTGTCAAGAACAAATCATGCCAAACTAACCTAATTTCCTTCTTTGACAGTGTTATTGGGCTAGTGCATAGGGAGGAAGCAGTAGACATGATATATCTTGATTTTGACACAGTCTCTCATGACTATCTCATAAGCAAACTAGGAAAATATAACTCCTGTATAAGGTGGGTGCAGAACTGGTTGGAAAACTGTACTCAGAGAGTAGTTATCTATGGTTCCCAGTCAAGGTGGAAGGAAATATCTGCAGGGATCTGTCCTCTGTCTGTTTTATTCAATATCTTCATAAATTATTAGGATAATAGCATAGCGAGCACACTTATAAAGTTTGCAGACAATATCGAGCTGGAATTCAATAACAAGTGCAGAGTACAACATTTAGGATTAAAAAATCAAATGCACAAATACAAAATGGAGAATAAGTGGCTAGGCGGTAGTACTGCAGGAAAAGGTTTGGGGGTTATAGCTCTACTTGGCACTGGTGAGGCCTCCTCTGGAGTATTCTGTCCAGTTCTGGGCACTGCATTTTAAGAAAGATGTGGACACACTGGAGACATGTTTAATCTTGAGAAAAGAAGCCTGAGGGGGGCCTTATAACAATCTTCAAATATGTTAAGGCCTGCTATAAAGAGGCCAGTGATCAATTGTTCTCTATGTCCACTGAAGTTAGGACAAGAAGTAACCGGCTTAATATGCAGCAAGGGAGATGTAGGTTAGATATTAGGAAAAACTTTGTAACTATAAAGATAGTTAAATAGCAGAATAGGTTACCCAGGGAGGTTGTGGAATTGCTACCATTGGAGGCTTTTAAGAACAGGTTAGACAAACACCTGCCAGGGATGATCTAGGTATACATGGTCCTGCCTCTGTGCACAAGGATGGACTAGATGACCTCTTGAGGTCCCTTCCAGCCCAACATTGCTATGATTCCTGTAATTCAATGGGCTTTGACTCAGGCCCTTGAAAGGGACACTATTTCAAAACCCAGGATGTTATAATTAGTTGAGAAATATCTTACAGATTCTAAATCAATAGCTTTCTCCCCAGTGTTGCAGAGAACATAAATGAGTCTGTATGCAGGGCCTACACCACTTTGTGCTGCAGATGCAGCTGTTCAGCAGGTATGGAGAACTCAAGCTAACAGGGAATCTTCATTCTTAGAGCAATGCACATATAAGGAAAACAGCAAAACATGGGCATATTGCTTGGACTTCATGAGGAACTAAGGGAAATTTTGCAAACAGGAAAAGACAAGGCCAGCAGGAAAAGCAAGCTTGTTTGTTGAGCTTCTCAATGGACACTAGAATGATGAATAGAAGAGTAAAATGAAAACTGGCAAACAGCATACATGACAGGTCTCTTCAGTGAAAACCTTTTATAGGTGAAGACTAGAGATGGACTCAAGCTGCAAAGTTTGGACCCAGATCCACACATTCTCAACATTGAGGGGGGTTTAGATCCAGGGCTTTGAAGCAGACCATTATTTCTATAGGAACTAACTGTGAATGCAACCCACACTAACACAGTGTAACCGTCCCCCCATAGTGACTAGACCACATAGAAGTTTGAGTCAGCTAATCCCTCCAAGCTAACTAGACCTGATCCTTTATCTCAGACAGGAGAGGCTCATGCTTGCAGCTTCTGAAGTCTCAGGTTCAGTATCAGCAAAGGACTCCCAACTAAGGTCATAACTACATGATGTTCAGATCTCACTCTGACCTTCTCTAGAGTCTGGTGGTGATCAGATCCTAAGTTTTGTGTCAATACTATCTTTAGTTAAGACATATATTAGGACCGGGGTGTGGAGACAATGACATTTAACTCATCAATGCTTTCTAATAAATGCATCTGCTACATTAATATAATTAGGCTTGTAACAATACCAGTTTTGAGAAGGAGTGGAGTAGGACCCTCCGGTTGCATAGACTTTGCCTTGAAACATGCATGGACAGCTGTTAGTGGGGATGCATTTGTTGCCATTCATGTCATCGAGAATAGTCCCTGTTCAGAAACACTGGCTAATTACTATTTCTTAAGGTAGGAAGGACACTGAAGAAAATTCAGAAAATAAGAAAACACAGTACATCATACTTGGACATTTCTGCATGTCTGGCTTGGGGTGAACTATATGTTTTAAAGGAAAATCACGTCTTTTTGCTCATTGTCTGCAGCATTCTGAAAGTTCATCTGTTAGGTGATAGGAGACATTTCTCACCATGGCTAAAGTGCAAATGGTTTTAATTGCAATGTGCATTTCTGATCCCATGGGGCTGTCTATTGTCACCTTGCTGAAAAGTGACATCATGTGTGGCACTATTGTAAAGGGCCAAATGCAAGATTATGATACAGTCTCCATCCATTTCTAATACTGGTTCAGAAATAAGAAAGGAACTTCAGGGCTGCAACCCAGCCTCCATTTATCTATGTGCAAGCCTGCATCTGCACACACATTTTTTTGTATTTGACTTCAGCAAGAGCAAGTTCCCAGTGATTTGGACACATATCGAAAACTTAACTGAAACCATGGAGGTGCCTGACCACCCATCCAGGCTCACACAACATTTCTCTGCCTATATTCTCCCCATCGAGACAGCTTCTCCTTCCCTGATCCTTCCCCAACCAGACCTGTGCCTTTTTCTCTGTTTCTACACCAGTGACCCTCCTGTCTTCCTTTCCATTGTCATGATCCTGACCCTTTAGAGGTCTGGCTTCAGCCAGGAGAAAGAGATGTAATTCAAACCAGTCTTTACATTAATCCATTCCTCTGCTATAAGAAACTGTTCATTCTTCCCTAGTCGTGGGTCAATACTGGATATTCCGTGACTGCCCGGGACAATCCATGCAAGACACATCCTTGTAAGACACAAACTAGTATCTGTCTACTTGCCAGTTTTCCAGACAAAGGAATGTAAAATTCTGTCTACAGTTTTATTTAAGTATGTTCACATTTTAATGAAGAAGAATGCCTTTCACTGAACAACAAAAGGTATCTCCCCATTAGTCCCTTGATGAGCGTGGCCTCTTATAAGAAGGATGCTACTTTACCAGCAGGGCAGAAGCAACCATCAGTACATGGGGCTTTACAGATCTTGCTCCTCTCTGGATTGGCGCATGTGTCGGCACAGGGGTTTCCACATTCCATATATTCCAGGTTGTTTGGACATTCCTGGACTGCAAACCCAAATGAAGCATTTGTAGAGGGTAATGTAGAGGGTAAATCAATGCTCTAAATGCAGTTTATCATTTTCCAAACGAAACTAACAATCCTGGTTATAAAATGTTCTATCCAGAGCATTAGTGTAATTTTATCCACTTTAGGAACCAGTTACGTTTATGGTTACTTTGGTTTTATAAGCCAACAGCTCTTGCAGTTTTTAAATTGGCAGGCATTATAGACTATAACGTTATTTACACTACTAGTTCACTGTTTACTCACTCTCAAACTGAAGTAGTCACTGTTATAACATGCTCTGTCAGGCAGATGATCATCACACACACTCAGAAGCTTGCACTAAATACTTTCATTATTAATCTTTATTTAACGTATTCAGTTCTTGGAATAATCATTCGAAACAGAGAATTTTATGAAAGCACCTAATTTCAGAAGCTCTTATAAAACACATTAAAAGGAACACTGCAGTTATCTTCTCTGATAAATACTGCTAAGGATATATAAATTATTCTTAGATGCCAACTGAATTGGTTACAGAATTCAAATTCTATAGTTACTTACAACAAAGATCTTTGGTTCTCCATTTCCCAGGGATTCCCCCATTCAGGACGCAGTCTCGGGAATACTGGCTAAGGGTGCTGCATATGCAGCTGGAAACCAAAGCAGAATCAGAAGAAGAATTCTTTGCACAGATGCACATGTCTCCGGTGCAGGTGGCTACATAGTCATCAAAAGCAACCACTCTGGAACAGTTCCCAAGATGGGCTAGGAGTTTCTTGCATTTTGATTTCTGTAATGAAAGAAAAAGGAATAATCCACATCTTATCTTGGGGCCTGATCCTCAGCCAATATAAATTGGCAAAGCTCCATTGACTTACAGAGTCCGAGAGTTTAAGGCCAGAAGGGACCATCAGATCATCTAGCTTCAGTGAACTCTGATTTACGCCAGCTGAGGATCTGTCCCATGATCACTAAGCCCACAGAAAAGGCCTGCCAGACATTTGATGTGCTCATTTGCTGTTCTTCTTGGACTGGAGGCTGTAACTCACTCATGTGCATTGTTCCACTATAAACTTCTGTGTAATGCTATAATAGCAGATTCTTAAAACTACAGGTTCATTTTGGGCTCTGATTCATGGTTGGATTCCTGAAGAATTTTAATTCTTTGAACATTGTTTATATAATATTTGCCTCAAGATAACTTCTGGAATTGTACTTTATTGTATTCAGGGAGGTTTATACTTACTGTGCCACCGGCTGCACACACTTACATATTTACTACATTTATTTTTTTGTTGATGAGAGCGACTTTTATGGTTTTTGGCATCTTCATCTTCAGCTACATCAGGGCACTTTTCTGAGGGCTCCTCTACTTTGTGAAGGTTTCCAAACTGCCTCGGGAGTAGTTTATAACCTGGAAAATTCCCAAGTACATCCTGAATACCAATCAAATGCAGAAACAAATCTTCAGCTCTGCTTCTGTATTGTGAAGACACATTTAATTATTGTGCTCTAGGGCAACATGTTCTTTACCCAAATTATTTAATATAACCCAGACACCTGAAACATAGTGACTGACAGACATCATTCCTATTGAGTTAGAATCCTGAAATAAGGAACACTTTTATTAGGAATTGATGAGTCTTTTTTTAAAAAGTGAACTTTGACCTTTCACTTAGAGATCATCAGTCTTAAGGGGTTTCAACTGTTTAAGTGCTTATTTGAGCTAGATGGTAAATCTGTCAAAAGTATCTAAGTGGCTTAGGAGCCTA
Organism: Terrapene triunguis; assembly: GCF_002925995.2. Classification (NCBI taxonomy): domain Eukaryota; kingdom Metazoa; phylum Chordata; order Testudines; family Emydidae; genus Terrapene; species Terrapene triunguis. The sequence goes on along the minus strand of NW_020664522.1, from coordinate 1,723,256 downwards.
AGTCCCATTGAACATTTTGTCTTTAGGCTCCTAAGTCAATTCTGAAAATAGAATTTAGGTGCTATTGAAATTGTTACCCAGAATCCTGAAGTCCCCTACATTAGCCTGGTAGGGTTACGTAAGAATGGTAAAGGGTACACGTAGTGTTCCTTTCATTTCTCCCCTTTGCAGGGGCTGAGTGCAGTTGAAATCCTCACATTTCTCATGTACCCAGGAGCTATCAGCAGCGCAAGTTTTTGGCTGATCCAGGCTGTGAGCACTGCCGATGTTGGCAACGTGCAGTGTGGGTCCAGAATGGATTTTAAAGTAATGTTGTTTGGACATAACCCTTTATTTCCTAATTTAAAATGGCTTGGAGGGCCATGATATGACAATAGGTATTTTGCTCAACCACTCTGGCTTTGTATCTAGGTAACACTCAGTTTCAGCTCAGAGTTTCCGTTGAATTCCTCCAGTCAGGGGGAGGGGAATGTTCCCTTCCCATGGAAAGAGATTGGGGTGTTCTATCCCCAAAACATGCAGATCCCTCAGGATCCAATGGAGGCACAGTGCTACCACAGAGGGGGCATTGACTAGGGTCGCCAACTGTCTAATCACACAAACCCAAACACCCTTGCCCTGCCCCCTGCCCCACCCACTCCATCCCCCCTCCCCTCACTCACTTTCACTGGGCTGGGGCAGGGAATTGGGGTGCGGTAGGTGGTGAGGGGTGTGGGCTCCAGCTGGGCGGTGCTTAACTCGGGCAGCTCCCAGTCGGCGGCGCAGCGGGACTAAGGCAGGCTCCCTGCCTGCCCTGGCCCTGAGCCACTCCGGGAAGCAGCTGGCACGTCCCTGCAGCCCCTGGGGGGAGCCCCAGGGGGCTCCATGCACTCCCCCTGCCTGTGGGCACCCCGCCTCTGCAGCTCCCATTGGCCACAGTTCCCAACCAATGTGAGCTGCGGAGTCATTGCTCAGGGCAGAGGCAGAGCGCGTAGCTCCCTACCCCACTCCTTCAGGGGCTGCAGGGATGTGCCGGCCGCTTCCGGGAGTAGTGCGGAGCCAGACCAGGCAAAGTCTGCCTTAGCCCTGCTGCGCAGCCGGACTTTTAGCAGCCTAAAATCTCCTGGTTTGGCTTTGGTAGCCTCTGGGAGACAGAGCCCGATTCCAGGAGACTCCCGGAGAAACTGGGAGGGTTGGCAACCATACTCTTGCCTCTTCAGTGCTGTTAGGTCCCATGAGTAGCTGCAGGCCTCAGATAGCCTGGCTCCTGCAGGAGCCATACTGCAAGGGGCTTCCCCAATCACTGTGTGCCCCTGGAATTACCACAGGGCATGATGTTGAAGTTAATGAAGACTCTATTTGCTTCCTGCACAGATATTGGCAGGGAAAAGAATCCTCCTGGGAACTCCACCTGCAAAGCCCGAACCTGAGGAACATCCAGGAGGGGAGCCCAATGCAGGGGGACATTCCCCCTGCTGCTCCCCTTCAGCACTGATCCAGGGGTGCAGGCTCCCCTCCATTTTCAGAAGCAGAGGGAGCCTGGTGGCCAGAGTTGAGGGTTGCATTGGCCTCTTTCCAGCACAGTGGAATATTTGAAGCTGCCGGTAGCTTGCACTATGGTTTTTGTAAACATTATCCTGAGCTCACTGAAGTTTCTGGAAAGTACGGATCATTGTTGATTATTTTTAACAATATACAAATGCAAAATCACACTGGTTCCTAACTGTAAGAGGATGAAAATGTGAAGACCTGTCATGGAGGGAACATCTACCCACCCCTACTATGAAAGTGCAACTACCTTAGAATCTATTACTATCAAGGGGAAATATTTAGGGTTGCCAGACATCTGGTTTTCAACCAGAACACCTGGTCGAAAAGGGACCCTGGCGGCTCTGGTCAGCACCACCGACTGGGCCGTTAAAAGTCCGGTTGGCAGTGCTACGGGTCTAAGGCAGGCTAGTTCCTACCTGTCCTGGCACCGCACTGCACCCTGGAAGCAGCCAGCAGGTCCGTCTCTTAGGCGGGGAGGGGGAGGCACAGGGCTCCGCGTGCTACCCCCACTCTGAGCACCGGCTCCACACTCCTATTGGCCAGGAACCACAGCCAATGGGAGCTGGGGGGGGAGGGCAGTGCCTGCAGGCAAGAGCAGTGCGCGGAGCCTCCTGGACCCCTTATCTAGGAGCCGGACCTGCTGCTGGTCACTTTCAGGGTGCAGAGCGGAGCCAGGACAGTCAGGGAGCCTGCCTTAGCTCCACTGCACTACTGACTGGGAGCCGCCCGAGGTAAGCCCATGCCCTGACCCCAAGCCCCAACCCCCTGCCACAGCCCTGAGCCCCCCAAAACCTGGAGCCCCCTCCTGCACCCCAAACCCCTCATCCCCAGCCCCACCCCAGAGCCTGCACCCCCAGCCGAAGCCCTCACCCCCCTGCATCCCAACCCCCTGCCTCAACCCACAGCCCCTCCCCACATTCTGAATCCCTCGGCCCCATCCCCCAGCCTGGAGCCCCCTCCTACACCCCAAACCCCTCATCCCTAGCCCCACCCCAGAGCCTGCACCCCCAGCTGGAGCCCTTACCCCCTCCGACGCCCCAACTCCCTGCCCCAGCCCAGAGCCCCCTCCCACACTCTGAACCTCTCATTTCTGGCCCCACCCCTGAGCCCCCACCACTAGTTAGATCCCTCACCCCCTCCCACACCCCAAACCCCTGACCCAGCCCAGTGAAAGGGAGTGAGGATGCGGAGAGCGAGCCACCAAGGGAGGAGGAATGTAGTGAGTGGGGGTGTGGCCTCAGGGAAGGGGTGGGGCTAGGGTGTTCAGTTTTGTGCGATTAGAAAGTTAGCAACCCTAAATATGGTAGCGGTACAATATGAGAGGTCTGCAATTAACTTTGGTTCAATGGGGCTTGTGTGAATCTTTTCAGGTTTGCAACCCCCCTGAGAATCAAGAATCAGCTTTAGGTTTCTCAAAATTCACCCTAGGTTTGTCAAAATGTGTATATCAGGGTACCTTTCAGCAAACCAGATGAAAATGGTTTTTAGGTTTTGTGTCATGCTTCATAAAACTCTAAGGAACATATAATATCCAATTCCTACCATTCAAATGCAAATCATTCTTCTCATTGCCATCATAGTTCCCACACAGACCACATGTTTTCCCCTTGTATGTATCTTCCAAGTCCAGCTACAAAATAAAAACAAACAAGAAGACAAGAACATAAAAACATAAGAACAGCCATACTGGGTCAGACCAAAGGTCCATCTAGCCCAGTATCCTGTCTACTGACAGTGGCCAATGCCAGGTGCCCCAGAGGAAGTGAACCTAACAGGTAATGATCAAGTGATCTCTCTCCTGCCTAGGGACACCATTCCTTACCCATCCTGGCAAATAGCCATTAATGGACGTAACCTCCATGAATTTATCCAGTTCTCTTTTAAACGCGGTTATAGTCCTAGCCTTCACAACATTCTCAGGCAAGGAGTTCCACAAATTGACTGTGCGCCTTGTGAAGAAGAACTTCCTTTTATTTGTTTTAAACCTGCTGCCCATTAATTTCATTTGGTGGCCCCTAGTTCTTGTATCATGAGAATAAGTAAATAACTTTTCCTTATCTACTTTCTCCACATCACTCATGATTTTATATACCTCTATCATATCCCCCCTTAGTCTCCTCTTTTCCAAACTGAAAAGTCCTAGTCTCTTTAATCTCTCCTCATATGGGACCCATTCCAAACCCCTAATCATTTTAGTTGCCCTTCTCTGAACCATTTCTAGTGCCAGTATACCATTTTTGAGATGGGGAGACCACATCTGTACGCAGTATTCAAGATGTGGGCGTACCATCGATTTATATATAATATAAGGGCAATAATATATTCTCTGTCTTATTCTCTATCCCCTTTTTAATGATTCCTAACATCCTGTTTGCTTTTTTGACCGCCTCTGCACACTGTGTGGACGTCTTCAGAGAACTATCCACGATGACTCCAAGATCTTTTTCCTGATTCGTTGTAGCTAAATTAGCCCCCATCATATTGTATGTATAGTTGGGGTTATTTTTTCCAATGTGCATTACTTTACATTTATCCACAGAGTTTTCAGTATGGAAAAGCACTAAGGTGTCAAATTTCTTCTATCATGTGAAAACATTGAATGGTATTTCCGAACAAAAGGAAACTCTCTAAACAAACAGCTAAGCCACATTCCTTTAGTGTTTATCTATTAATTTCTTTGGAACATTATTTAATGTACATCATTTGCTTCAATACCGTTAAAGTATGAAGATTCAGTTAAATATAAAATGTTGTTTTCTTTATTATATATGTTTGGTTTTAACAAGTCCTTTCTCATTATCCACTCTGTGGCCCAAATTCGGAGGTCTTTACTAGAAGGGGCACATTCTGCTCTCAGTCACATGATGTAAATCTGGACTATCTATAGTTACTATAGATTTATACCAAGGTGGCTGAGGGTAGTATTTGGACCTCAGTTTTCTTCGGGGATATTCCCATTGATTTCAGTAAAAAGCTGAATAAGGACATATATACTTACAGCCTAATTAGAAAAAGGGATGACCAAATCCTGAGAATTACTGAGCATAAACAATGCTCATGAAACACCTATTGAATGAAGATCAAGCCAGGAAAATAATTAGGAGTACTTTACCCAAGCTCCTCCAATTAGAAACTGTTTAGATAAACTCAACTACATCAAATGAAGGAGGGAAGGTGATCCCCCAACAGAAGGGGGGGAAATCAGATTACAAAGTATACGTAAACTTGCAAATACAAGTGAGTGGATTAAAAGATGTAAATATATGTCTGGCAAATTTGCAACATTACTGTTTAGTAATAAACCTGTAATAGAACCTCATAGGAAACAGGCCAAATTCAAAGGGAAAAATAGTTAACAACTGCTATTTCTACCAGCTAATTGCAATATATTACACAGCTAGACCAATAATACAAGTATCCTGTGGTATGACAGCTTCTTCCCTCCCCATATCAGGCACTACAGCCCCACTCTAGACAGGATGCTAAGTGTTCATGGAACAGCGGAAACCTGGTGAGAATGAGCTCCTGGCCACTTGATAGTGACTCCTATTGGCTTATCCTCTTCACCACTGGATTCAAAGGCAAACTTCATAGCACTTCTATGTCTTGCTGGCTGGGGCAAATAGCAGACTAAATCAGAATTTGAACTACCATGTGACTACCATGTATCCTTTCCCATATGGATACCAAGCTGGCCTTCTAGCCACATGAGCAACTTTTCAATCTTTTTCTATCTTCTCTATTCCCTTCTTTAACTCTCTGAATTGTGATGCAGGGAATAAAAATCTCTGAAGCACCCATTAAGTGGATAATTAGAGAACCACAGTCTCTAGGGCTGTCAACCCAGCACCTTTCAGCAACACTAAAATTCACTAAAATAACCAACTAACTGGATCTTCATACTAAGAGAGTGTCAGCCCAGTTCCACTTGAGAATCAGGCCAAGCGTGGATGTGACTTGGAAGTAAGTACAGGTGTCTTCAATCAAAATGCTCTTCAAGCTGAAGGGAAGGGGAATCCTAAAAAACAGAGCAGAAAAAACAACAAACTATAAAATAGAGCCCAAATCAAATTCGCTCATCAGAGGTACTGAAAAATTAACAAAAGTCAAATTGAAGCAATGAAAGGTATAAGTATGTTCATGTAAAAGTTAGTGTTGGTCTCCATTTATGCACAATGCATTCTTTTATCTTGTCCAATATGCCCTTTTGCCAATCCTAATCCACAAGGCAATGTATTTTGTCCATTAGCCTGTTGATACTGGGCCACATCTTCAGCTGGTGTAAACTGATTGACTCTATTGACTTCAGTGTAGCTATGTTGATTTATACCAGCTGAGGATCAGATCCATCAAGACAGTAAGAGGAGCCAGATCATAGTACTGGGGCGGGGCGGGGCGTTGCTTGTCTGCCCTGGGGGCTCCCCCGTGTGAGGTACCACAGGTTCCTGTTCTCTCTCCACTGCCTTTAAGGGGTATGGGAGATGCTTTGGCCTGCAGTGCCATCTATATTGCTTTTGCATCTGAGCCAGATGATAGTCTCTCACTTTGCCTATGCCTGGCTAAGAACGGAGTTTGGATAGCCAGCTAATGCTCAGCCTATGTAAGTCAAAGCAGGGGTTCCTCAACCTTTTCCATAGTGCAGTCCTCTCTTACATACCAGGACCATGCTGGGGCCCCATTCCATTTAGCAATACAGGAAGGGTAAGTTGTTTGGTTGGAGAAATAACTGGAAGAAATTGCAGATTTTTTCTCCTTTGATTGACGAGATGCATCTGCCTTTTGTCACTAAGATTTGCAATCTAATGACTCTTTCCTATGTTCCACTACTTCTGGATGTCTGGACAGAAACAATGGCCAATTGTACTTTTTCCATCTTTGCTTGACCAGGAGGGTGTGAGTGTTTCTGCCAGGTGTAGCCCTTGCCTTTGCTCTTGATATCTCTGTGCTGGAATACGCACTTTACAGGGCGTTGCTCTTGAAAAATCACTCAAAAAAAATTCAGCTAATTCTACATGTGGCTGTCACTGTATTTAGCAGTGGTTCATGCATGGATCATACTTACCCCATGCTCCACAGAGTGCTACCAGTTCATTTCAGGTTACCATTCAAGGTGAAATCCCACATGTATACTTTTTCAGTGTTTCAGTATATTTGTATAATTTGAAATGGGAGAAAACAGTTTCTGGATTGACCTTTTAGTTGTGGAAGATTCTTTCAGTTCTTATTTTGATCATCACCTAATTGTGGGTCTGTAATAAGTATGAAAAATCGGGATGGGGGTGGAGGGTATTAGGCATCTATATAAGACAAACAGGGACGGCTCCAGGGTTTTGGCCGCCCCAAGCAGCCAAAAAAAAAAAAGCGGCGATCGCAATCGCGATCTGCGGCGGCAATTCGGCAGGAGGTCCTTCGCTCCGAGCAGGAGTGAGGGACCGTCCGCCAAATTGCCACCAAATAGCTGGACGTGCCGCCCCTCTCCGGAGTGGCCGCCCCAAGCACCTGCTTGCCAGGCTGGTGCCTGGAGCTGGCCCTGAAGACAAAGGCCCGAATATTGGGACTGTCACTATAAAATTGGGACATTTGGTCACCCTAGTCCCACGATGCAGGAATCATTGGCTGGAAATGTGTTATATAGAAAATCAAAATAGATTACTATAAGGGTCCCTTTTGTCCTTACCATCTATGAACTCTGATGGAACACTTGCCAGGTGCTGAGTGCCTCATCTCCTATTAGTGTCAGTGGCAGCTGAGATGCTCTCACAGAAATTGTTCAGCACCTCAAAGGATCAGTCCTTGTATAACTTTCTAAGAGTTTTCAATGGCAGAAGGACTTTAATTGCACTAACTCAGATACAAACTACAGTACAAGCTCTGTCAATCCTCATCCTTTGTGGCACAATCTGATCTACCAGCTGAGTGCAGGTTGAAAACTCTCTCACCTGGTATACAGTTCCATTGCATAATGTGGGGTATTTTGAATGTCGTATTCCTTCCTTTGATGAGTTTGCCAAGTCTAGAAGGGCTATTAATGCATTGCTAATATACAAGAATGTACTTAGAACAAATAACTTAGTCCAGGGAGAACAATAAATGTTTACTTACTCATGTCCATTCACTGTGATGCCTGACTCTTTCACCTCTAGAAGCACTCCATCAATGGTAGCAGTGAAGCAGACTGGAAATCCATTCTTGTCACTGCGCCTGACCTGGATGTTGAAGTCCTGGTAGCTGTCATTGCAGTGCGAGGCGAAAACATAGTGGCAGATTCCGGGGAAATCAAATTTAACATGGTCAAATGTCTGAAAGTGGAAACTGCCCCAGGTGGAACATTCACTCCTGGTGACTGCAGGGCGCTGGACTGTAGAAAGAGATGGGGGGGGTAATGTTATCAGTGTGTATTGCAAGGCTTTATTTATACAGTGCCTAGCACCTGCCATTGAAGTGGCACTTTAAAGATTTAAGGGGGAGATTTTCAGACATCTATGGCACTTTGGCATCCAACTCTCATTGGCTTTCAGCTGGAGTTAGCTACCTAAGTGCTCTTGGTGCCTCTGTAAACCTCCCCTTAAACTGTATTAAACAGGTTGGAAACTGGTTTGCAGTATCTTCTATTGGGCTCTCATCCAACAAGTGCCACAAATAACATCACTTTTCAGCAAGATGGCTGCCTCCAGCAGTAGACTCAGAAATGCCAGTTGTAATTAAAAACTTTTCTAAACTACTCTTCATTTCACAGGTTACTCAAATTCAGAGGTGTGTCTAATATTAACTCAGCAGACGTTTCCCTTCTTTGAGAGGGATGCCAGAAATGAACTTTTGCTGTACCTTAAATGGACCTCCAACTTCTAGTACAACTCAGTCCCATCTCAAAAAGCTTTGGGCCAGAACCTTGGCCTCTATGCAGCCAATTTGTGATGCTTAAAGACACCTTTGCTTCATCCGCCACTCAGGACTGAACCCCTTGAGTTTTCAATTGCATATGCTAAAGTTACACATCAAAACTTTCTTTGACTGTGTATGAAACTACATCTCAGAATCAACCTCAGACTGCAAAGCTAAACAAAACTGGTGTAATTCTCCTTTAACGGGAATTACACTTTGCTGCAATATGCTTTAAGCCTCTCATTTTGCCTACCTGGCAGAATGGCAGGAGAAAATGGGAAAGGTTTTCTGATTTGTTGATGTGATGGCCTTCAGTAATATTAACCTAGCAATATCCATCACAGACCACATCAAAATCAGCCCTTAAAATACTCTGTGAACTCTGAAATTTTATGAAATATTCCTAACTGGGAATCAGCAGGGGTGCGTTGAAAATATATTTTATTTAAATAAGATGCATCAATAAAACAAACTAAGGTGCCAATATGTCTTTCCAGATTGCATTTGGTAATAGGTGTTTGTAACACTTGAGTAGAGTAGAATAAAATAGCACCTTTCTGCATACGAGGCGAGGGAAAATAGGTAGGTTTTACTCATTTGTTGGTGTGGAGTTTCTAGAAATACTAACCCTGCAGCAGCCATCACATGAATTCACAATCAACTGTTCGTGTAATAAATTAACTCAGAAAGCTATGAGACAGTCAGAACCAGGAATCAGAAGGTAACAGTGCAGTAGGGAAAAAAATAGTACTCCTACTACAGTGCAGGTACCAGGCAATCAGCTCTAGGGGACATCATGCAGAAAAATTTCCCCTAGAGACTATATAAAAGTCAAACAATTTAAAAGAATGTCACCATTTTCGATATTACAAACTGTGTCCAGCAAATCTGTTCTTTAAACAACTAAGCTTGGAACAGTGGAATGGCTGATGAATTGCCTTTTAACGCAAAGAAAAACAATGAATTACTTAAATGAGGTTCATTTGCAGTGTACATACACAGTGCTAAGCTATTTACAGCATGCACATATATCTCAGTCTAACCGAGTATATTTTAATTTGACATTTGCACTTGTTACTTAATGGAGGTAAATATCTAAGCACACAACTGCAGAGTTAGATTTTTCTTACCTATCTGCACTGGTGTTTTGCCCTCGCAATAACTCCAAATTAGGCAGAATATCCATAGTGACCCTCCCTTTTTTTTCCCCATCACACCTAAGAAGAGGTAACTTGAAAATCCTTCCAGGGAAATGCCTTTTTCTTGGCTTATCGGCACAGTTTTATAGTCCAGGAATTTGGCGTGAGAACAAAACATTGATGGCAGGGTCCCTGAAAGGTGGAGCTTCACTGATTATTCCCTCGCTGATTCTAGCTTAAAAGACTGAGCACTCACATTTCCTTCTGAAAAGACAACCACGTGTTTTTGTGGTACTTAATTTTGGGGGTGGGAGGGCATGAGGGAATTCACTGCAGCTTTTTCCATTCCCCTTTTAAATACTTTAAAATGGTGTTTCTTTCTTCCCTTCCAGTTTTGTCTTTTCCTTCGTAGCAAACATTTTCCTTTTTATTGTGACTTATTGGACACAAGCACTCATGGCCCTGATTCAGTCCCTTACTCTTTTGTTCAGACACCAGTGGCATTGCTCTTCCTGAGGATTAGTTTGTTGGTTATTATTACATGCTCCCTCTGCTGGCTGGATGGCTACTTCTGAGCAATAGAGGAAAAAATACTGTAGGGTCAGACATAAAGGAATGGCTTATTTAAAGAAAAAAATATTGACAGCTGAGTGGTGGACTTTAAAAAGTGAAATCAAAATGGCTCATGAAAGGGGCCAGGTTAACTGCATTGGACACTAAAGTCGACTTTCCACAGAACAGGTGCAGTGTTAGTGTAGAGAATGCAAACTTCTTACCCCTACCATATAAATGTGGCTCAACCTTGCTTTGCACAGAGAGGAGGGTGATTTAGTCTTCACTCCCATAAAGCTGGGATTCATTGGTTCATTGGAGTTGGTTTTCATTGTCAGGCTCTGAGATTTCAAAAGCCCAATTCACACAGGCCCACCAAAATACCATTAGGGCTCAATCATGAGCTGGTCTATGCACTTGTGCAGGGGGTTACTTAGAAGGACGGAGACACAAAATATATCTGCATCGCCAGTCACCTCAAATCAAGGCCCATTACTTAGGTTGAAGAGTAGCTTGCTGGAGTCAATGGGACCACTCATGGAGTAAGGTGCTTCTCAATGTGAGTAAGAACATCAGAATCTGGCCCGAAAACATTAAGCCAAGGGGAGAGTCATTCTTGAACCCTGTATGTTTGTGAATGTCTATGGACAGTGATTTCTCTTGCAACAGTTTTCCCTGCTGTTCCAGCATCACTAGGGCCTTTATTCTGAATGAACTCAAGACTGTGTGTGATACTTGACTTATGTGCAAATGGAAGTGCCGAGGTGCTAATGAGCAGATATGGGTGAATTTGTTTGACAGAAATTTTTTGAACAAAAAAATGCATGTTTGATGACCGTGAAATATTTAGTGACTGAGTATTGAATTGTTTGAGTCAAAAAAACTAACAATTTTTTGAAAAAAATGAAACATTTCTTTTCAACACTTTTGAAGCAAAACATTTTGATTTGAAATGACTTTTCATTTTGAAATTTTCTTTAATTTTATTTCAAAAATTAAAAATCATTTACACCTCCCAATTGAAATGAAATGCTACAGATTGAACAAAATGTTTCATTCAACCTAAAACTAAGTTTTTCGACTTCTAATTTGCTGAAAATTTTGAAAAATTTGGTTTTGGTTTGACCCAAAACAATTTTTATTATTTATCAAAATGCCAGCCAACTGAAAAATCCATTATTCTTCCTGCTTTACTAAGGAGTCTCATAGGCTTTAAGGCCAGAAGGGACTGTTGTGATCATCTAGTCTTCTCTCCTGCACATCTCAGGCCACGGAACCTCACCCACCCACTCCTGTAATGGACCCATAACCTCTGGCTGAGTTACTGCAGTCCTCGAACCATGATTTAAAGACTTCAAGTTATAGAGAATCTGCCATTTGCTCTAGTTGAAACCAACAAGTGACCTGTGCCCCATGCTGTAGAATCTGCAGCAAATACTTTGTGGGAGCTCAAAATCTGAAATTCTCATCCCAAACATAAAAGAGGGTACAGTGGTTTTAAATTGGATTTTTTTCCCCAACATTCATTCTATATATACCATTCATTGTATCTATATCATTCTATCTATACCATTCTTTCTATCTATCAACATACATTATACCTATTGCTGGATGAATAATTAATCATTTATACTTTGACAATCTTTCCACTTTCTCCCTTTGCTAATTTTCCATAAACGGGTTGCAACTTTCTTATCACACATATTCATTGTGCAAGGTTATTTCCTGTGACTAACTCTTGGGCTTGATTTCTTGATGTTAGGGCTGATTTACCCTACTCTTCGGGTACAAAACTGCCCTAAAAGCTGGCTTACCTGCTCACTGGACTATATCCTCAACCACCATAATAGCACCTGTGCTAGCTGCCCTCCCATCCAGCCAATTCCAGCTGCTGAGATGACGCTGCATGGCATGGGTTCCCTTACAGTTGGCTGCTAGAATGTCTTTCTGGGCCGAGACTTGAGCCAGAATGACCCTGAAATTGGGGGAGCACAAAGATGGTTTAAAACTAATTTTGACCTCACCCTCATTTAATGCCCCTTAAGATAAGGGCGCATTGACAACACTGAATTAACCTCTTGTTCAGCGTGCAATGAACAAGACCTTGAGTACTATGTTATGGATGGTTTGCTTGCTGCTTTACCAGACTTTCGGGCACATACAAAGTTAAGCATCCTAGCTCTGGCTCTTTGATTTCTTACTACAGTTTCCCTGAGAGGTTTACAGGCATTCAGTGAGTAACTCACAGAAGTGCAGGTGCAAGTCTCTGCCAGATGAAGATTTGCTGCTGCTGTTGCTTTTAAGGAAATCCCGCACCAGCAGGTGAGCACATTGTGCAGGACATGACACATGGGTTCACATTACCCCTTTCCCACTGCCTGTGCCCCATTAACTCCATTGTCTGTCAGTCACAATTAAACCAGGGCCCTTTGGGAGGTAAAGTCTGTTCTTGAACCTTTGCCACTTTGGCTGCTGCACAAAGCTGACATTAGACTTTATGGCACCAAGGATGGAACTTCTGGGTTTCTGCCCCTTTTCCTTTTAATCACAGCTCTTCTTCTACTCCATGCCTACCTGAACACTTAAGATGTCAAACCACAGAATTCCCGGTAGATAAATCAGAGTTAAGAGAATATGCGATAACGGATATTCAGATGATCCTAATTCCCCTTTGTTCGATGGGGTACTATTGTAATAATCAGGTTCAGGCTTTGGTCAAACAATGAGTGAACCAGAATTGGGTATCCCCACATGCATGACGGCCATGCTGCTACTAGCGGTGATGACATTAGGGAGGGGTGGTTAAACCAAGGAGAGACTGTTCAAGAATCAGTGGCTCACACAGACTGGTATTTTATGGGAGGAGCAATATCAAAAAGGTGTCTTTGGCCAAGGGTGAGGAAGGGATGCTGAACTCGGCTGAATCCTCCCCAGTAAGACCGAGTGGCAAAGTCCTGGCATGGTGCTGTAGGCAGGTATTGTCTCCATGGTTGCTGCTCAGGCATGCTGCAGTGAGGTGAGGGAAGGAAGAAGGCTCAAGGGGCCAGATTCTCAGCCCTGCTCCTTTCCTTTTATATCGCTCAGGCCATGCAAAGGCAGCAGCAACCTCCTGCAGCCCCTTGTTGAGGATACCCCTAATGTGGAGGAGCCCCCAGCACGGTTAGAGCTAGCAGAGCTGATCACTGCAGCTTTCTCCCTGAAGCCCCCAGGCATGGGGTGTTCTGGGGGCATGTCAGAGATGGCAGAAGGAGTGGCTAGTGTGTGACTTGCTCCAGCAATCGCCATCTGGTAAATGTTCCCTTGGGGGAATATTGCCAGCTGGCACAAGTTAAAGAAACCCCCACACTGCTTCTGGGGAACAGGCTGGGTAGAGAATCAGAGAGCCGTGAGCACTGCCACCCGCCTTTGCTGCACTCAGCAAAAAAGTTTGGCTTAAGTTAGCTGGCATCCTTTCCTGGGAACAGAACAGAAGCAATTTGGAAGGCTTTTACTGCCCAAACAAAAAGGAGATCCTTCTCCCTCTTCTTCCCCTTTATCTCTATCTTGTCCGTTTTTTACCTGTGCTCGGATCCTCTCTGTCTATTTTCTGGGAGCAACATTTGCTGCCAGTAACTGATCGGGATGTTCCGTTTCCAGCTCCTCTCCAGAAAGATGCTCTGCCATGCTCTCAATAATCACTACAAGCATCCACACAGTGGGCAGCGATTTCAGGGATGCTGATATGATAGGGATATTTTGAATGGAAATAAGGGATTGAAGTAGCTTTTCGTAAGCCATTTCATACCAACAAGGAGCCTGTGGGTATGCTGAACCCAGAGCACAGAACCAATGCCACTGCAGGCTTTCAACATATAACTTTTGTCTCTGTAACAATATTAGAATTAATAATTTTCCCCTTTATTGGGCCCCCTGGCCTAAGAGGCAGTTGATCTAAGATTCTTGCTTTCCACAGATGTCCTGGCAAAGGTACAATTATCTTGGCCTTTTTCCAGCATATTTCATGGATCATTTGCCATTGAAGGGCAATTGTTTTTAGTTAATACAGTAGGTAAATATTAACTCCACTTTTTATCATATACAGAGGAAACGCTTTTATGGGCCAGATTCACCCATGCCTTACTGGAGATTCGCTGGCATAAAACTGGAGTAATGAAGGAATAAATCACATCCCATTCCCTTTTCTAGACACTTGTTGATGACACACTTATGCTGATACTTATTGAATAACTGAGGGAATTAATACCATCCATCTCCAGCTGGACCACAGTACTTAAGTTCAGCACTTGCATTCATATCATTCAGTTGTGCGGAAGGGGAGTCCTATATGGATTATGTAAGTGCTGCAGCAAACCGAAATTTAAGCAATAAAGTATCTTGTAACTTGTGCCATTGTGGAAATAGTTTGCATGATGGTAGGATTCTCACTGGAAACCTGCTGCCTTCCCAGTTAATCTCGGATTAGAGAAAGTGTGGCTTTTTTAACGTAAATATCACCATAAAACACCAGGTTTATCCAGTCCTCTATTGGATAATGAAGTTTACTTAATTAACAGTGTAAGGTTAGCCAAGATAGAGTGAGATTTGCTCTTGGTCTCATTCCTATGAGTGTAAACCATAAACATAAATAGCCAAAGTGAACTAGCAATGTCTTTAGGGTAAGTGGTTGTTACATTAATTTTTTTATAGCTAGTCATATTCTAGTTTACCAGTAGGTCACAAGTACAAAATGGGTAGAATTAATCCCTGGTATAACTCCAATGAATTCAGGGAATTTATACCAAAGATTAATTTGGCCCACTCGATTTGGGTCTGATCATAGTCACGAGACCATGGTATAAAACCATTTCACTTAAAGGTGACCTGCAAAGTGGAAAAAAGTGGGGTTGTGTCCTTCTTTGCTTCTTTGTGATGTACGAAGAAGAAAGATTTTATTTATTTTTTTTAATTAAAAAAAAAGGTTGGGGTTCTTGGTTTTTTTGCCTTAGAACATCAGAAATTTAAAATTCTACCCACTCAGATTTTGCCATAGGGTTTGCTGAATCAGCGATAAGAATTGGGAAACTTCGTTAGCCCTTAGCTGGAAGGCTCCCACCAATGGCATCAGGTCCTCACTTCCGTAAGGAACAAATTCACACAATATATTTTTTTAAAAGATTTTTTTAACAATGTCTGCATATAGTAACAATTACATTGCTGACTGGTCTAGGCATTTGCACAAAAAACACTGACAGATCTCAATAGGCTGTAGGCAGAACTGTGTGAATAATGGATTTTCAGTTCACTGGCAGTTCTGAAAAAAATCATTACAAATTTTTCCTTCCAGGTCAACCCAAAACCAATTTTTTTTCAGAATTTTTGGTGAAGCACAAAAAAAAAATCATTTGGATCAAATCATTTTGACCCAAAACAAAAACTTTTCATTTAGATTTTGAGTGTTTGATGTTTTATAAAATTAAAGGAAATTTTGAAAGGAAAAGTTGAAACTTTTCATGTCAAAATGAAACATTTCGACTTTTTCAACATTTTTAGGGTTTGTTTGTTTTTTTACCAAAATTGATATGAATTTGCAAAATGTGTTGGTTGACCCAAATCAGTATTTTTTTGCTGAAAGAGGTTTCAGTTGAAAACTTCTTCCCAACTCTAGTAGCACCTCCCTAAATGAGGAAAACTCCTAGCACACGAATCAGTTCCATGAGGAGGCTGGTGCCTGTTGAGCATTTCTTAGCTAGAAGGTTCTATTTAAACTTCCTTTATAAGAAAGACAGAGTACGCCACAAGGCTGAATGAAGAGACGAGCCCTACAGGCCTGTGCTGGAGTCATGTGCTGAAATCAGACTTTCTTTTTATTTTGCACAAATGTTTCTAGCCCTCATGGATGTGAAGAAGAAGCTTAGTAGCATGGCCTGTCTGCAACTGAAACCTGAGTTGGCATAGAGCCTGAAACAACAGCTCCATCAATAGCGACCTATTCATCTTGACTGAAAACTGCTGCCGTGCTAATGCCTGGTTAACCATGCAAAGGCAGGCCCTGATCCCGATTGCCTGTATTTATGGTGCAATGTTATTGTTGTAGCCCTGTTGGTCCCAGGATATGAGAGAAACTAGGTAGGTGAGGTAATATATTTTATTGGACCAACTTCTGTTGGTAAAAGAGACAAGCTTTCGAGCTCCACCGAGCTTTTCTTCTTATATTTATGGTGCTCTGTGCCATATTGAGCTCTGAAGCTGAGCACAATGGGCTATATCATGTAGTTCTAACACAGCCAACATTGTCATTGGTTTAAGTGGGAGTTTTGTCTGGGGAAGACTGTAGGATTTGGCCTAGAGGATCCATCAATGCAAGGTACTGAACTTGGGAACAGAGTACAGTAGGCTAAAGCAACCTTATAAACCAGATGTGTAGTTTTAAACACTGCAGATAGGTTAATAAATAACCACAAATAAGGAATTCACTTGATGATTACCTGTTCTGTTCATTCCCTCTGGCATTGGCCACTGTCAGAAGACAGGATACTGGGCTAGATGGATCATTGGTTTGACCCAGTATGGCCATGTTCTTCTGTTCTTAAGCTCTTCCCTCCAAAGAGGAACCACTATCATTAACCAAGATTCCTTCTTATTCCAAATATAAGGAATCCCATTAATCATTCCCACTGCCCCTAGAGAAGAATACCCTTGTTGATGTGAGGAAACCCCAAACTCCCATTTCTGTCAAGAGTCCCTCCAAAGAAAAGTCCCAATTACAAACTGTCCCCCCAAAAGAGGAACCACATTACAGCCAGGAACCACCCTCCAAAGATAGACCCCCTTCATAATCATATTCTCTACAGAGCAAACCCCACTACAGGCAATACCCAAAGAGGTAACCCCTGTCTCACACTCCGCAAAACGGATCCATAATCCATTTCCATCCTCAAAAGATGAGCCCAACTACAACCAGTAACCCCCACTTCCATAGTACAGCCAGAAATTCTTTTACCTGGGCACAGTAGTTTTGAAACCGGGGATGTGCCCCTCCGGCCCCCCCCGTGGAACATGGAATGTATTCTGGGGGAATGTGAGAAGCTGCTCTGCCCTCAGAACTGGGCAACCAGACAGCAGCGGCTGCTGACTATGCACCCAGCTCTGAAGTCAACGCCGCCACCAGCAGCAGCGGAAAAGTAAGGGTGTCAATGCCATACCATACCAACCTTACTTCTCCACTGCTGCTGGCAGTGGTGCTGCCTTCAGAGCTGGGTGCCCAGCCAGCCACCACTCCCTGATCTGCCTTTGGAGGTGCGTGGAGGTATTTGTACTTGTATGGCAGAAGTGGGGGGGAGGGCGGGGGTAAATGACTACAGACACAAAGAAGGCGGGTATGATCAAAAATAAGTTTCAGAACCACTGCCTGCGTGTATCTTTAATAATGGTCTGACACACAGGTCTGCTGGCAGGAAATGTTTCTTCATTTCCTGGCTCCAGTCAGGGTTCTGGAAGGATCTGGTAAGCAAGAATGGTGGACTGCAAAGACCAACAAACTGCGCGGATCTGCATCTCCTATTGCCCCATGTTTTGCAGAGCCTGCTGTGGGGTGCATGGGTATACGGATGAATATCAGGACTCATTAGAGTCAAAACTTAAACTCCATATGAGCAAGGGATAAACTGCTTTGTGTACAATGAAGTCTATGTGGGAAGCTTGCTTTCCGTCCCTTAAATAACATTGCATTCTTGGCACCAGAATTCCCTGTAATGATGAAGCCAATACCTGCCTTGTTATCAAAAGCATTTTTACAGACTGTCATTAAAGTGTGTGACACAACTTTGCTCTTTAGAAATATTTGGGGGGGGGAGGTTTTTTGTTGTTGTTTTTTTTAAGGTGAGAGGAAGAATCGATGCAAATATGAAAGGATGGCAACGAGAAATGATGCTTAGATCTCGAATATAAACTTAGAATGTGTTAAATTCAAACATGGTGATGTGGAATATATATATTTTTAAATGACAACACCTTTTTCCACCCTGTTAGAGGGAGGTAAGCACCTGATCCATGGACTCTGCTTCTCCAATGTAGACAAGTATTTAAGCCCACAGCTCAATGTACATGAGTCCTGTAACTCATTTCCTTCTCTTTCTACATGCCATCCTGTAGGCTTCCACACAGCCATGGATGGATGAACAGGACTTAATTTGGGATCTATCAATGTCTCTCACTAATGGGGCCAGAGGAGTCACTCTGGAATGCCAAAAGGCACTGAGCATATTGCCTCTACATAACTCTGTCTCTGTGCTTGTCTTGGGACATCAAACCTAGATCTCCCAGGTGGCCAACCAAGCAGTACACTTGCCAGCCCTTACTAGGCATTTTCTGCACTTTCATGGAGTCCCTTTACTGCCAGTTGTATAAAAAGTAGAGTCTGAAACCTTACAAACCTACTTATGATTTCATGAAGAACACTGGCAGAATAATGGCAATATCCTTCATTTTATACTCATCAATAAATTCAGTCAACTAAACTAGTGTGTTACTGACTTGCGCAATGTCTCAATGCTTTAGACCATATTCTGGGGTCATTACTTTTGTATTTACTCACACTTTTAAGACTAAAAGAATTTGCCAGAATAAGGAACTGATGAAGGATTTCAGGATTTTTCATCTGCCTTGAAAATTATCTCTTCTAATTTGTTGGTAATATTGACGGTATTCAAGTGGGAATCTCTTGGATGTACTTAGTTGAGCATCAAACCAAACCAGGTTGTGTATTGTATTAATTCATGATGAGTAGGTTAGGCAGATGTTACACAAACATAGCTGGAATATGATAGCCGCTTCTGATGTTGCACAAACAGGCATTACTGCCTTTTGCTAACCCCTCACCCGCAATTAAATCAATGCAAAGACTCCTGTCGACTTCAGTGGGAGTTGGATTGTCGTATGCAGTGTTGTTGTAGCTCTGTTGGTCCCAGGATATTAGACAGACATAGAGAGCTTAGAGAGCCAAAATAGTTATTCAACTGACTTAGAAAATCTGACACTTTACTGCTTAGGCCTGGGACAGATCTCCCTTCCCTTTAAAGCCCTGAAGGCTCAAGAGTGCTGGCGAATAAACACAAAGAGCTCTCACGTCTGAAATGAATTTTTAATCATTTAAAGCAAAAGAAACTAACTTAAAACTAAACAAAAGAGATACAAATAAATAGAGCACAATTACAAATAATCAGAGAGGGCACAGAAGAGGAGGAAGTGAGAAAAGACAAAGCATTGATTTACTCTTGGAAGATTAGACTGGTGCATAGATCCTCCTTGTACTTTTTTCTGTGCGCCATTACTTTTCTCCCCTTCATTTCAATATTTTCTGAATGGCCCGCTTGACACGTTCGATGGCACTCTGTTCTTCACTTTCCTTTGACTTTTCTGAGGAGCTGGGTTGTGTGCACTCACTGTCAAGACATTCACAACGGTCCACGTGCAGGTACTTGTGAATCAGAGATTTCCCGTTGGGGCATTCCAGTAGAACTTGCTTCTCGCTAGTCGCTGCCTCCCTGCAGCAGGAACACTTGTGCTCCATGGAGTTGGCCTCAGCAGAGTATCTGTTTGTTAGTGTGGGAAAAGATATCGTTACACTTTGCCATAAACTGGCATGCAGTAGAGAGAGAAAGAGAGAGAGTGAAATGAAGTACGATGAGCAATTTTGGTGAATAAGCTGCTGTAAGGAATTGGGAATAATATGTAAAAGGGGCCCTCTGATGGTGTGAGTTAGGGGAGCTGCTCCTTTAGCTCAGCTGGCGGAATGCTAGGCACCCAGGTTCAAGTATAATGTGGTCTGCTGTTTTAAAAACCAAGCCATCAAGGGCAGGATATTGAAAGGGGCTTAAGGGAATTAGGCACCCAACTCCTATTGGAAGTCACTGGGAGTTGGGTGCCCAATTTCCTTAGGCCCCTTTGAAATCCTTGCCCCAAACCATTTAAGTTAGATACTTTCTGTGCACAGCAGATCTGATGTAGTGTAGCCAGCTGCAATATAAGCCTCCCTGCATCATCCTTCCAGTGAAACCAGCCCTAACCATCCTGTAAGGATCAGTCTAACTTAGACTGTAAACTCTTTGTGTCAGAGGCCATCTTTTTATGTTTATATACAGTGGTTACCCCATCGGGATCCTAACTGGGGCCTGTCAGTACTGCAGCAGTACAAATAAATAATCCCCATGAAGAATTTGTAATTCATTTTCCTTATTGATTAAAAATGGGTTTTCCTCCAGATAAGGGCTGCCAATTGTATTCAGTGATAGGCTGCAAAGGATCATTCCAGTGGGAAATTACGGTTATAGACTTAATTTGTCAGATGGTGTTCAGCAGCTGTATTCTAGGTTTCTTGCTAGGTTTGAGCAGCTGTACCTCTGGTTTCTTCAAAGTTCTCTCACTCCAGAGCAATGATACTGACTCCATTATCTCAGGAGTCACGGACAGCCCTTGAGCACACATTTTTTTCAGTTATTTACACAAGTGTCTCCCTCTGAATCCTTCTTACAAAGTGTATTTAAATAAAGTCTCTCTCTCTTTTCCCTCCTCCCATTATATGTTCATCATTGGAAAGTAGCTTCTCTGCTGTTGAAGTTCAGACATGGCTACCATTAGGATATTTCCTGCAATGGGAATGAACTCAATGCCACATATCCAAGTTGCTCTAACACAAATGACAAGTGAGCTGGCTAGGGTGACCAGACAGCAAGTGTGAAAAATCGGGACAGGGGTGGGGGGTAATAGGCACCCATAGAAGAAAATGCCCCAAATATTGGGACTGTCCCTATAAAATAGGGACATCTGGTCACCCTAGCTGGCTCTCGCTTTGTAGGCAATAAGGAATCAACACAACTCTCTGGAAGCAAAGATGCAGCCCCCTGTGTCCCTTGGCTTTGGACTTCATTACTAAGGTGAATCAACCCTTTAGCCAGTTTCACCAAACCAGTTACAAATTTCAGTACTCATGAGACTGGAAGTTGAGCCAGTTCTAGCTCTTCTACCATTCTTCAGCCTGGCTATGTATTGTCCCTTTTATAGAAACAGTCTCCTTGTCTGATTCACTTTACTTACAATGAGAAGGTTCCGCATGATCCTTCACATTGAGTCAGGTAGACTTTATCCACAGAACGGCAGCCCTTATGGGTGATATGGTCCACGATTTGGGTGACAGAACACGGTGATGGGCTGTCGCGAGGGATGCCTGTGGGAGAAAAGAGTGGTAATGCCCTTCAATCAAATGGCTCCAAAAACACCATGCTGCTTCATCACAGGCTGTGAGTCATTGATGCTTTGAAACAACTGTGTTTAATACTCAAAGTAGCCAGAAAGGCCAAACACCTTAGCACTCAGCTTTACCCCTTAAACTTTAGCTCTCTATTGATTGCCTGGAGGACAGACTGTCTATTGAACATGTCCCTTATTGGAGCCACTGAATGGCAAAGGAAATGATGAAACAAGCGAGGAAGAGAGAGAATGGCTCATTTATCATATATTATTTAGGTTTATAGAAAATCAAATTATGTGAGAGTGTTTGGGAGTCTGTGGAGGGAAAAGTGAAGGCTGATTAAATCAAAACAATGATTTCAGAATGATTACTGTTTGGTGCTATCAATGTTACTAGTGTCCAAATCAGTGCTGAAGTGCATGTTTTGCCAAGCCACATGCAGCAGCCAGTTATTAGAGATGTGTCAAATAAACTGCTGGAGGGAATTGTAACATACCAGCTTACAGGGCAGAGTTTCAAACCCAAGGCCAAAAAGAAAACTCTTATAATTCTTATCTAGATACTTCTATGGCCTACTTCACTGCATTAGGCACTGAATTCAACAATTCAGAAGGGAAAGTGCAGAAAACCCCCCAAATATATAAATACAGTAGGTGAGCTACATTAGGAATGTCTTCCGATGCCATTGAGTTAGGTCCTTTCCTTCACCTGCTTTTCCTGTCTCAAAAGGCACTTCTGCTGCAAAGCCCACTCTATGGCAGCACTGATTTATTAATAACAACAAAATCTGCTATGTGACCACATACTCAGCCAAGGCTTTTTCTGCCAGCCTACAGTAATAAAGTAATAATTTACTTTTCTCAGCTTAGACTGAAAGCTGCTTGAGGCAGAGTCAGTGTCTGACTGTGTTCTGAGCACACTTTATGTGCTCCACAAAATAACTAGTATGAATGTACTTGCATCTATTTAAATTAATATATATTAGCAATAGCTTTTAGATAGGAAAAATGGTCCCCATTTTGTTTTGTAGTGACTATATGAACACTGGGTAATTATACTCACATGTTTTACAGCAACCATTAGGCAGCAGTGTAATAGTGCCCTGAAAACAAATCAGAAAAAAATATCTGTATTATCAAAATTATCTGTATTTTGAAATGTTCTGCATGCACAGTGGGGAAAAATAATTTGTTCCATGGCAGGAATTACTGGTTGAAATTGTGTGACCTGTACTATGCAGATGGTCTGATTAGATTATCATGATGGTCTTTTCTGGCCTTAATATCTATGAATTCACAAAGGAATCTGTTGCAATATGTAATTCTCTGAAGAAAAGGCTTGTGACATATAATGGTCACCACTTACAAATTACTGTTTACCATGAATTCCATGCTGTTTAATCTGACATACCACAGTATTTCCTAATACTTTCAATAGGAAATAAGTGTGGGGTAACCCTTATTTATTGCAATCACTGTGTCTACAGGACACTCATGAAAATATGCTGTCTCATACAAATTCGATCCTGCAGACTATAGTGTGATAGGACATTATAGCACACTACTGGTCAATTTTTAAGCCATGGGACACTAATTACCTACTATAAACCTCAGAACCCATCAATAAATATGTAGTATATGCACCATATGTCCCTTTTTCAGATGGAAGCATGCTTTAAGTAAATTAGTGCAACAAAAAATCATAACCCCCCGGGCTTAAATTCTTATCTACTATTTCCCGGAGCCCCTCCACACCCCTCCCCATTTGGGGCTTGGGGCTTCAGCCCTGCAGGAGGTGCCGGGGCTTCAGCCACGGGGCACGTCAGGGCACGCCCCACAGGTTTGAAAATATTTACCAGAGCTCCACTCCAGACAGCACCGGCTGAATTTGAGCCCCAATAATAACAATTATAGCAGCTCCTCTGCCCAGTCGTGTCTTTTGGTAAGGTGGCTGGATCAAACTAAAATGCGTTGTCATAAGGGTTGAGGGTGAATGTCCCAAATTTACTTACAGCTTTACAATTCTCCTCATTGAACGATGGGCAGGTAATCTCTGAGGTGGAGGAGATGAGCTGACCTTTGATCGACACACAGCTATAAACGGTGCAGTTGTCTTTTGGATCATTTTCCATTTCACCAGGCTGTATACAAAAAGGAAATTCCGCATACACGGAAGGATTCATAATGGGCTTAGACAGAAATCTTCCTAGCCTCTGAAAAAGATTCTCCTCATTTCTCAGCATAAAAATACTAGACAATTAACTGCCATGGTTAGCAGGGTAGTGACTGTATTGTGGGGTCCCATGGGTGGAGGGGATCTTTGGAGCTCCATAAGGAATTTTCCTTGGGAAAGAAAAAATCCCTGTGTGGAACCTAGGGTATTCTGGAGCTAAGGAAAAATAAGTGGGTGAGATTTTGATTAGGGATGATGGGTAAACTGGTAGATATTAAATAGGAATAGCCCTTTACTCAAAAAGGGCAACACAATTGAATCATGTTCAAGCTTTTCTGGCACCTTTCCACTTCTTGGTCAAAAAACTGCAAGAAAGGCTCTTCTCATAGTATTTCTGAGAAAGCCTGATCTGATAAGATCTCCAACCTATCTTCCAGATCAGAGAAATTCAGATGACTTTCTTTCAGATGAGCAGCTGAACTTTCAAATGCACATCTGAACTTAACCACTGAACCTTTCCTTTCCCCCATCACTAATTGCCATGTCTTTCCTCCCAGTTAACACTTTGAGGAATACAACAGGAATGCTACACGTTTGGTAGACTCCTAAGAACAGCAGCACACTTACACTCAAGATGAGGACGGTGCTGTCACCCTTATTTACAACACACTTGGTCTGCACGCATTTTGGACAGCATTCCCCTTTCACATCTTTAAGTTCATATCCCTAGGAATTAAAAAAGCACTAGGTTAAAAGTGTCCTTGAGAAACAAACAAAAATGTAATAGTCTGAGCACCAGATTAAGGCTCTCTGTAAAAACCCAGCTAAATAGCAGCACTGATTATGGTTTTAAGGATAATCTAGATCTGTCGCGTTTTGTAACAGATGGAGATCACCAGGTGAAGAGAAAAGGGATAATGAAAGTAGAAAATAAAAGGAGGCAACAAAGGCATTATAATAACTACACTGTGCTTAGATGTCACTTTATCTTCAAAGCATTTTTAAAAACACGGTTAGCTAATCCTCACAACATGACTATGATGCTCATAAGTATTATTATTGCTATCTTTAAGATGCAGAAAACTGAGTGCCCAAGGTGAACCAATGTTAGAGCTGGAATTAGGACCTAAGAATTCCTTTACTTAGAATAGACCTCTCTCAATCATGGCTACTTTTCAAGAAAATGTACATGAATTTTTTTTTTTAAAGTTTGTTACTTACTGGCTGGCACCTTTCATTGCATGGAATGCGCTTGCATGTGACGACATTCAGACCACTACTGTTCGATTTATCAGTGCAGACACAATTTTGGCACTTATCAGCAACGACTGGGGAACCAGGCTAGATTTTTTTTTTAAAAAAGCAAGAATTCTGGTATCAGCAAGGCGTGATGTGTAGGAGAGACATATCTCTAATATCCAATACTTCCCCCCCACAAACAAACATCCACTAGGGAAACATATCATAGACACAAAGGACAAATATTCATCTCATGCATTATGGTGCATACAAGTGGGTAACTTAATACCTGTCTGTATTAAATAAATAAAATAATTACTGGAGCCAATAGAATTATAGGGGTGTAAGTCAGTACAGAATGTGGTCCTTACCCATCCCTTTTTATTTGTGACAGCGAGGCTTTAGCATAGTGCAGCAAAGTGCTGATGTTAAATGTGCATTGATTTTTTAGGGATATGTACATTGTGTATTAAAAACAAATCTTTACATCCATGGTGCTGCTGCTTAGAACCAATGCTTCATTCTCTCTTATATGCAGCAACTTTCTTTGAAAAGTGTTAGGCTCCGTGTAACAGATAAATCCCTGACTGCAGTTTGGGGACGGGGGGGATCTCTAAAAATGAATTGTACCAAATGCAAACTGCCTCAAAGCACTTCAATTAAAGGATGCTCTTGGGACTCAAATGTTTCATCCAAGAGTCCTTCTCATGAAGAAATGGAAACTTACCATGTACTCAGCATTCCCAACCACACAAACCTTCTTGGGAACTGTGAAATAAGGCAGAAGTTGTATGGTTATACATGCAAGGAAAGTGCCAAATTTTATTATCCCAGTCATGCAAATTTCCTCCACAAATAATCACAACACAAATATTCAAAAGTGTCACCCAGATTCCCTTTTTGCAGTGCAAATTGTGCAATACGTGGACACAAATATTGTAAGGTACAATTTGCACTCGCAAAAGAGAAAGGTTGTCTGGTTTGAATATCTATATCCCAGGTTTTACATCCCAGGATGTCCACTGGATGGTTGCAAAACGTTTCCTGATATGTTTAATTGGAATGATCCAGGAATGATCATCTGCCTTTCCTATCGCTAAAGTTCATAGGGACAATTTCTTATGGGAGGACTGAAGTCCCGGTCAACAATCCCACTATTCTTACATAGGCATATAACCAGAAATATATGACTTGACCAGGGTGAGCTATACCTAATCCACCTTGCACCACCATTTTCTCAGCTACCACTTGGGCTCGCCCATGGTAGCAACCTAGAATCTAAGCCTGGTTTTGTTGCCTCCTCCAAAAGAGAAGCACACAGTGTTGGCTACCAACCTTAATGCTCAAGCATGTAAAGTGCAATAATGACTGTTCTCATATATTTAAAAGCGACTTACCGCACTCATACGTAGGACAGCACTTGCCAGTGGCAATATTGGAAACAAGTTCGTAACCAATTTTACATTTAGGAGGTATGGTTGTGCAAAAGCTCGCATTGCATCCTGCAAAGGGAAAAAGCCAAGAGAAATGTAAAATAACAGCTACAGAGAGAAATATGCCACTTGGTCAGGCTCAGTCCAAGCATTTAGCTGGCCTGGGCTTCACAGACTAATCTCAATTAATTTAACAAAAATGAATAATGCAACTGTTATTGCAAAAGAAAGTTTGGGGGACAGAGGAGTGCAGTAAATGAAGCAAAAGGGGAACTTACTGCAGGAAGTTATGCTGCAGCAGATGTTGTCAGGACTGACTTCAGTGACCTCGTAAAAGCCTTCATCACTGCAGCTTGGTTTATCCGCTTGCGCTGGACATTTGAGGGGCTCACAGATAATGCCACTTCCACCTTCCAGGCAAATGCATTTCTTACAGTCAAACTCAAAAACTTCCCCAAACTGTCATTAAAGAAAGAAGAAAGCAACTGAATGAATAGTTAGTGAATAGAAAAAACATAAATCTGTTGTTTTCAATGGGCTGTGCTGTGTGTTTAAGTGTAAGCATGTGTACATGTATGTGTTAGGAGGGAGCAGAGTGGAGTTATAAATTAACTAATGTGTAGTCTGGAAACTGATTATCAGGAGCTGTCTAAAGACAATATCTCCCACTAATGTATAACTCAAGCTGAGATAAATATAAATCAAGGATTTTCAAAATTCCACTCACCTACCAAATAAGTGGATGGATGAAAACCTGGGAGTCTATACAAAACAGGACTGATATGGAGGAGACACAAAATACTTGCAATGGAAAAGCAAATGTGTAACATACCTTTCTTGGTTTATTATCTGGTCCAACACACCCTGCAAATAGAGCAAAATAAATCTCCATTACCACTGATATGATGACAGGTTCAGAACTATATTGTGCACATGACCTGGCAACAACAAAAAGGAAATGCACATGCATTTAAATATAGTAACACAACCTACCGCAGGTTTTTACACAGACATCCACACCTTCACCATAAGGCATTGTTCCAGCAGGACAGAAGCAGCCTTCCACATGACCGGTTTGGTTTTGTGCAACTTGGCTGTATGAGACAAAAAAGACCATCATTATCATCAATGACACACAGTGGAAGGTTGGCCAAATATATTTTATCCAGAAATGTATGGGCAAAAGAAACTGCACATGTGAAATTTACAGATTTTAAATCATCCTGATTCTAATCTTAGCTTATTCCACTATACAGTGTTTGATTCAGCTGTATGAGAGGATACCAGGGCAGATACAATGATAACCAGTTAAAGGCTGTCTCAAAGATTTCTATTTTAAATCAAGATTGTTAAATTGGATATTCCTCACTTCTCTGTGGATTATCTATCAGTGGGTAGTTGCAGGGGACCTGACTGGCAGGAAAGTAACTATTTACCTTGACTTGCAGGTCACCTCTTCAATAGGACCACATGCTTTGTATACTTTGTGTGATGGGCACTTAAGCGCTTGAATGGAAGAAATACAGAGAAAGAAATATTTCAGCAAGACCATCATAAGCAGGCCCAGCAAGTGTACACCTTTTGCAATCTTCAAACAAACATTGGAAACAAATAGATTTAAATCTATGTCAGACTCATTCAATAACATTGAAGGTCTGACTGAGAACCATAAAAACCCAGAAACTCAGACTTAAGAGGGAAAAATCCATCCATGACCCCTCCTGCAAATAGACAGGTATTGCAGGGTCTCTGGGTGGTAGGTGATTTTACACTAAAAAACATATGCAAAGCAACATCTCATCCTGTTGTGCCAGGGTAAGGACAGGATTTGACCTTCTGAATACAAATACTTTTGTTTGCTAGCGTTTCTTAAGAGCCACATTTTTGAAGATGGGAATGCTCCCACGCTGCACCAGCAAAAAAAAGTTTGTCTCCCATTAAATATGTAGGGTACGTCTATACTTACCTCCGGGTTCGGCGGTATGCAATCGATCTTCTGGGATCGATTTATCGCATCTTGTCTAGACGCGATAAATCGATCCCGGAAGTGCTCGCCGTCAACACCGGTACTCCTGCTCCGTGAGAGGAGTAAGCAGAGTCGACGGGGGAGCCTGCCTGCCGCATGTGGACCCACGGTAAGTACCTTGTAGTTCGAACTAAGGTACTTCGACTTCAGCTACGTTATTCACGTAGCTGAAGTTGCGTATCTTAGTTCGAACTGGGGGGTTAGTGTGGACCAGCCCGTAGATTCACCCATTGTGCCTGCAAAATCCACACACTAGGCACACAGGCATTTGCTCAAACAGATGTAGAGCATTCCACACACAATGAGCACACATGAATTTTTACAGGCTCATCTATTTCCCCCACCTTTGAAATCTGGCCTGTAAAATTATTTCAATAAAGCTTTTGGTGTTTATTACAGTCATTAGCGACTTGGAGAGCCAAGTAACCCATAAACGGAAGGGGAATTGAAATAGACCCTACAACTAATAGTTCAAGTTAAATGGCAGAAAAATGTCTCTACTTACGGCAGATATCACGGGTATGGCCTCTCCAATCAACACAGACCCCCTGGTCAGCGCAGAGAGCAGCGTAGGTTTGCAAACTTGCACACTCCAATTTAGAGTTGGGAAGAGCGCAGCTGTCGAAAACACAGGCTGCGTAGTAGTGGTCAGGGTTGACAAAGGGATGGCATGCTTTGAACGGGCTAGAAGCAGAAACATGTATCATTATTAGTTACTGAATGATCTGTGCTCACTTTAATATGCTGTATGCCATATTTTAGCACGATGCTATACAGGAAGATTTGAACAGGACTCATCAATGATAAATAAACATTTTGCTGGAGTGCAGCCTTCCAACCCACTTAGACCTTAATCTTTAGACTATCCACCCACTACTCTCTCTCCAAAATAATACTTCCCACCTAGTAGCTGGAGGAATATAATTGAGTGT
This sequence comes from Terrapene triunguis, assembly GCF_002925995.2. Taxonomy (NCBI): domain Eukaryota; kingdom Metazoa; phylum Chordata; order Testudines; family Emydidae; genus Terrapene; species Terrapene triunguis. Next base: position 1,694,127 of record NW_020664522.1, on the reverse strand, counting down.
AGCCATGAATTAGAGTTGCGGATAAGACTTGGTTGGAATTTCCTCTTTTTGAAGCCACATCCTGAAACTCAAGCACAAGATCCCTTTGGGATCTTCCGGGGACCAACATCTACTGAGAGAGCATGGAAGAGGAGCAAAGTGGAAAGGGCTGGAGAAGGCCAAGGGAGCCCAGAAGAGTATGAGAGGGCCAAAGAATCATTAAAGAAGGCTGAAAGGCAGTGAGCAAGTTGCAAAGATTAAAACAGATTAGGAGGGAAGCTAGAGAGAATGGAAAAGAGGGAATGGAAGAGAGAGAAGGAGCAGAAGCAGCTACAAGAGACGATGAAGCAACACCAAATATTTGCATTTCAGATTGCCACTGAATTCCCAAATTAGAGGTCTGTACACACGTCTAGTATATTTACCCTTCTTTAATGAGCTTGCAGAGATCAGATGGTTTGCAGGATGGTGGGGTGATAGGAGGTGCCTCTGTAGTTGTTAGGGATGGAGAGCAGTGTGGCTTTTCGGGGTCATTAATCACCCAATGATCTGCCATGGTTTCACAGTTACCTATGATCTTTCCACCAGGTAACATGCAGTCATCTGCTGTGTTGTTGGTACAAGTGCCTACAATTGACAAGAGGAAGAAGAATTCACACACAAATCTTCACTATCAAATAATCATTGTATTTCCATCCATCACAGAGAACCAGCATCACGTCTCTCTTACTGCCAGAGCTTACATTTAACTTTTTAAATTTCATTCTAAAAGTAGAAAAATAGATCCTCACCGCACTGTCCTTGGGTGTTGTTGCCAAACCTCTGGTAGGGCAATCTAATTGAGAAAGTCCATCCATTGTAGGTTACATTTACCCCAAGTCTAGAAATTTCCACTACGTAATTTATGCCTGACTTAAAGATTCTCACGCCGTATTTTTTGTAAGGTGTAGCCACTTCCTGATTGTTTACCGTCACCTATTGTTTAAAGGAAAATGGAGAAGAGACATACATATTGTATGATGTTCATAAAAACAATCTATCCAACTTACATTGGAGATACAATGTAAAGGAAAGTAATGTTGTGTTTATGTCTCAAAGCTTCCTTGCTTTCTATTTCTAATGAGCTGTATGTTTTTGCGTATGTGACTGAAACGTTGAACTTTTTCTCTAAGACCCAATGAAGGGGTACATCAGCCTGGGGATACATTGGCAGAATTTTGGAGAAATGAGGATGGAATTTAGAATGCAGCCCCTGTTAAACGTCATAGGAGATGCATGCTAAATTTTCACTGCACCTGAGCTGAAATTTTCTTTCTCTCCCCAAAACGCTCCAAAGAAAGGGAAGCCTTTGATCTACATTTGTTAGAAAATGGAATTGAATGAAATACGGGGAGATAAAAAATCGTATTTACTAGTTCAGAACCAGGTGGTGGGCCTAGTGCAGCAGTTCTCAAACTATGGGGTGGGCCTCCCAAGGGAGATGCAGGAATATGTCAAGGGAGGTCTGTGGGGAGGGGGGGGGTGTTGTTTGTTTTTTAAATGCTCGGGCTGTCAACCCTGGGTGGCTGGGGCTTGTGCGGAAGGGCCGTGCACACCTGGGAGGTGGGGATAAAGGGGACAGCCAGAGTCCCACCGCCCAGGCTCCGGCTCCCCCCCTACCAATCCCTCATTGGGAAGGAGCCCATGCTCAGGCTCTCCCTCCCCATCCCTTACATGGAAGCAGTGTGGCTCAGGCTCTCAGCCCCCGGGTGGCAGCAGTAGCGCAGAAGGCTGGCAATGGGGCGCTAAGTCTGCGGTGAAAAGTGAAAACAAATATCACTTTTCACATCGCCTCCCTTACTTCTGCACTGCTGCACCTTTACTTCTAAGTCTGCTGTGAAAAGTGATATTGACGAAAATCACTTTTCACATTGCCACCCTGACGTCTGTGCTGGTGCAGTGTTGCCTTCCGAGCTGGGTGCCTGGCCAGTAGCTGCTGCTGTCTGCTCTACCTTCAGAGCTGGGTGGCAGTACATGTACTTGTGGGGAGGGCGCGTAAATGACTATGGACACAAAGAAGCTGGGCCAGATCAAATAAGTGTGAGAACCACTGGCCTAGTGCATCCCCCTTAAGTTCATCTAGGACTGATAAGTTCTGCTCAGTCTCAGAAGGCAATGGGGAATTTAACCTATGTTGTAGTCTTGCAACACTTTACCTGTAGTTGCACCTCTAAAATTCCCCACCTTAATAGTCCAAAAGTCAGCAGAGAGCTGCTGATGGAAAATAAGGAGGTGAAGAATCCTAAAAGTAAGTACTTACAACACATTTTGAAGAAAACAGATTATATTACATGCCACAGCCTAATCCTTGGAACATGGGGGCTAAACGATGACATAAAACTGATGACAACCCTTCACTTGAAAAATCAGAAATGGAAGTATCTTAACCCATCTTGAGGTGTGACTACGATCACCAAGCCATTGGCCTGTTGAGGATGTCTTTTAGAAACATTTTGGTCTACTACTTTGATTCCCATCTCTAATTCAAATGTGTCCTCTTGTTCAAACCCCAAAATGATCCAATGCCCTCCCTCAATCCTGCTTTACAAGGACAATGGGATGATCCTTGCTCATTGGAAACCCTTTGATATACTATAACATTTATTCCTTTGGGCTGTTATCTACATTAAAATCCTTAAAAGTCATAATACAGTATTCCATGTTATGTTGTCAGATAAGATGGATTCTTCCTATAATCCATGTTTTGAAGGGTCCGGGGATTGTAAAGATCTGAGTTTAAAAATGGGATGAGGGGGATGATCTCTTTCTATATGCAGATGAAGTAGTGTCCCTATAAAACTCCTTCAAAGCAACCCACAGAACAATTATCCCATTTTCCTAACATTGCTGCCACCAAAGTTATCAGGTTTGAGTGCCACTAGCGTATAAAGATGTGAATCTGATTAAGTGAGGGCAGGTGTAGCTGTATATCAATATCAGTCCGAGCATGTACATTTGGTTTATTAGTCACTTTCCAATACCTGTACTTTGAGAGGAAACAGTGTGATAGTCTTTATGTGCACTTCCTGGGTCTCGTGTCTCACGATGAGTGTGCGTGGACATGACACTCTGTCCTGTGCAATGCAGTGATAGTTGTCAATGTAGATCCCAAAGTTGTCAATATTTTTGTTAATCTCTTCCACCAGGACATATGTACAATTCCCTTGGTAGCTATAGTAGTGTCCATCAAAGGTCACATAATGTGGGTCTCCCCATCCAGTGCAATAACCTACCAAGAGATTCAGAGTTAGTTTAGCTGTATATGGTAACATATAGAAGCAGAGCTAGACTATGAATAAAGTCTTTAGTAAGTGGAAGACCAATTTACCCTACTAGCACTGGAGTCAAATAGGAACGAGAGAACCTGAATGAAGTGAACTATAGATAAGTAAAGAGAATTAATCTAAGACTCAGTTGGACCCAAACTGGAACTTTTTTTGTATTTAAAGAAGCTGAACTGTTTCTTTCTCTCTCTCTTTCTCTGTTTACATTCTCCATTTTCTGGATCTCCAGATTTCAGACAGAACGTCAAACATTCTCTGAAAAAGGCTGTTCTGCTATTTCCTACCAAGTTGAAATCAGTAAGTGCCATTAATCTCACAAGTAGGCCAGAGCTTTCTGGATCAAAGAGTTCAAGATAAAGTCAAGCAGCTGGCTCAGGATCCAAACTTAGCAGCTTGGACTCATCTTTAATGTAATCATATAGGGGCCACATTCCACCACTTTTCTCCTGCCATGTAGTACCTTACGCCAAATTATTTCAATGGGACTACTTGTGTAATGAGCTACCAGTCGACATGAGTAACTAAGTGATAGAATCAGGTCTGTGTAGATTATATCATAAAGAAAAAATTGCGAGAGCCAAACAATTTGAAGAACAAAATATGAATGCACTTTTTCATTGTTAACCTTAATTTATATCAAGGGTTCACACATATTAATTTGTAATTGAATAATTCAAATAATTTAATAGACTAAAAAGGTAAAATGAAAGATTAAAGAATATAGCATTTCATGAAACATTGTTAAAAGCAAGTGCTGTGGCAGAGCTAGGGGGGAACCCAGGACTAAGCTAGCAAGTGGTACTACAGGTAAGACTGAATTGCATTGCTAAGGATATGATGGGCTAAACTTGCACAGCACTTGCCCCCACTACAAATATTGTAGCTCTTAAAACTATTATTGGTCCATCAGAGATAAAAATATCCCTCCAACTATATACTCACAGTCACACTCCCAGTGCCAACAGCATTCACCCTGCACCAGCACAGGAGCGAGCCCATTGATACAACTGGGCTTAGGAGGAAGTTCACATACAGTCGTAACCAGCTCCCATGTTTTGTTGTTAACGCATATTGCCTTGGTGCAGTTACATGGCCAGTAGCTTTCACCTGGCTGGATTTAAGACGGGGGAGGGGGGGAGAGAAATGGTGATATCTACAATGAAGCAATCAGACTAATAAAGGAAATAATATTTCTGGATATTTTACACAGCTTTATATTGCCAACATCTTTATCCCAAACAAATATTTCAAAGTGCGAATAAAGCACCACATTCAGTACCGTCATCAAGGTCTGTAAAATGAGATTGCTGCATTGTTAATTATTAACTGTAAAGGATTTATTATGAGCACAATGCCAGTCACCAAGGTTTTATTCTGATTTCCCTTCCCTGGGTCACATTGTAAAACAGCAGCTGCACCCAAGTTATTGACTACTAATAGTCTTTTTGGAAACAGTATCATCAGTCAGCCAATAGATGGATCCAAATGTATTTTGTATGTCACATTTCACAAGCAAAAAGTAAAGGTGCAGGTGAATATACCATGCCTGTAAAAACTTTAATAAGTCTTTAGTGCAGTGATTCCAACCTTGTGCTGCTAGAGGCAAATACACCCCTTCAGAGCACTTCACAAGGCACTACCTAAATTTGTTTGATTTGAGCTCCTCTTGCTATCCCTGGCTTCAGAGGCCTGCTGATCAGAGGAGTGGTCCCCATGCAACCTGATGCATGCAAGGCAGAGCACAGAGGCAAAAAAGAAAATGAACTGGCATTCTGGTAATTCTGGTACAATGTCCTGAGATGTTCACATCCATGCATCATGACAATACAGGATGATGTTACAGTGTCAGTATGTCATAGCATGGTTATTTTTGTCTCCCTGCAACTGCATTTGGTGATGAAGAGGATCTCTGTCTCTATAAGGCTGAGCACCACTGTTTTAGAGTAAGACATTTTCAACTGATTAGGAGAGAGCAGCCATGTGCTACAGATTGAGAAGGTATTGGGCCAATCTAGAGAGGGTCTGAGCTATTGACTTCAGTGGGAGGTCCAGGTTTTCAACACATTCTCTGTGCTATTCAGGATATGGCCCATTAAATCTAATCAGGGATACAGTTCATGAGTGACTTGGGTTGGTAGATGAGTTAATACTTTGGCATAATCATTCTGACAAATACTAGAAAGATAAAGAGGAAGGGATGGAAGGTGGAATTTGCTCCTGGTAAGAGACCTTGTGTTCTCCCTTTCACTAAAGCTCCTTCACAGCTCTGCACTGTGATATAATCCCTTGAAGAAATGCCACTTGAGAGCTTATTTCAAAGAATGTTATGAGTGTCTAAGCTACCATAATGAGAGAAAGGGTCATTGAGTGCCATGACAATAGCCAAGAAGTTAATATGACATAGATGGAAAAATCTTTATATACCCAGCATAACAGAGGATCACTATGTTAATGAATGAATTAAAATATCACAAGATAGCATCCTCTAAATTGCACATATATTTGTACAATATGGTCTCCTTTCACAGACATATAATAAAAATGTGAAATTTACTTACTGCAATGGTAGTGTTATCAGGTAAAGTACAATTTGTTTTGAATGAGGGTGTAGTTATCTCTGAGGTAGTCGTCGATGTGATGGTGGTGGTGGTAGGCGTCTGTGGGGTAGTTGTTTCTGTGGTGGTAGTGATAGGGAAATCAGATGTAAATATGTCAGTCATTTGTAAAAACATTACTATGTTAACTACATATGCTGACACTACCATATTGCCTCTTGTGATAATGATCGCTTTGACATAAGGTTCTATGAATCCAAACTATGCTAGGTGACATAAATATAGATTGTATATTATATTATATAACATTACTACATCCCAGGACCTTTAAATTCACCTCAGTTTCACATAAATTCACAACTATTATTTTACTCTTAAATCTAAAAAAAAAAAAAACCTTGTTCAAAATCAAAGGACAATACATATTTTTAAAATATCAGTTACATTTAAATTAACAGGTGGAAGGGTATCTAAGCTTAAATGTATACTGTTCAGAAAGAGGGGAAGTTTTTTTGTGGTTAGTGCTATATTTCATATGATTTTTGTTAGAAATTCTGGAAGGCTAAACACGGATGAACACATTAAATAAATCTCTGCTGCTAGGACAGTTCTGTCTATAGCTTCCATGTCCATCTTGAAATATCTGAATTTTTACTAGTGGTTACCTTCGGTTAATGAGAATCACATCAACACTTACAAAACATTATTGTTATCATTAAGTATAGACAGTTATTGCTTAATTCTTATTTGTTGGAATACTGGTTGTGGTACCTGTTGTAGTAGTAGACGGTGACACAGTGCTAGTTGTAGTGGTTGTTGTTGTGGTGGTTGGAGGCTCAGTGGTTGTCGTTGTGGTGGTTGGAGGCTCAGTGGTGCTGATTGTAGTGGTTGTCGTTGTGGTGGTTGGAGGCTCAGTGGTTGTCGTTGTTGT
>NW_020664522.1:1649895-1682339 GCF_002925995.2 Terrapene triunguis | reverse complement strand
GGCTGCGGTTCGCCACTCCAGGCCAATGGGGGCTGCGGGAAGCAGCGTGGGCTGAGGGTCGTGCTGGCTGCAGCTTCCCACAGCCCCCATTGGCCTGGAGCGGCAAACCGCGGCCAGTGGGAGCCGCGACTGGCTGAACCTGTGGACGCGGCAGGTAAACAAACCGGCCTGGCCCCCCCAGGGGCTTTCCCTGAAAAAGCGGCGGACCGGCTTTGAGAACCACTGCTGTAGAGAACATCCCTCGTTACAACACAAGGGATTCTATCCTGACCACTAAAGCCAGAGCAATTGTTGCAGAAGGGTGAGGGTGCAACCTGGCTGGATTCCACAGATGCATTTTGGCTTACTCAACTGGAAAGCCATTGGGCATCTGGAGGAGAACATGGCAGACTGGAGGACATAAAACCCATCAAAATGGTGCAGCACCTCCTCCTTATATGAAGCCTTGCTCCATTGAACTGTGCGAGGGATGCAGAACAGCAGAACCATATAGTCCCCACTTTGGGATATGCCCAGTGTCAGTGACAGCATTAGACACCTCTTGTCTTTGTGACATCGTTCTCTTTTGCCCAGATGTACGAGGGATGACAGATCTCAGTGCCACCACCCCTATACCTCTTTGTGCACTTTTGAAGGGCTAACCACAATGTAGGGAGGAAGGCAGCTCTTTGATCTCCACAATACTGCAGCACCACACAGTGTAAATAAGAGCACAAGGATCCTTGCCCCCTCTAACCTCCTCCATCCCTGCTTTGGTTAGGCACAATAACAATCCTTTCACTCCTCTCAATAAGCAATATCAACTCAGCCCACTCTGCACGTTCTACATTCTAGATCTTTAAAATTCCACCTTTGCTGCCTGGAGGTTGTCTTTTTTATAGAAACATCAGTACTGTTCAGTGGAATTCACACCATTGGACAGAAAATCCCCTCTAGGACTCGAGGACTACAGATATCGAGGAATACATGCAAATATGATAAATATTATGCATATCCAGGGAAGTAGTAATCATGCCTCCTGCCCAAGCCTTACATGTGGGAGAGAGTGATTTTATTCAGATAATGCCATATTCCATAGAATTTTGTGACACATTCTGGAAGGCTAAAGAAAGTAGAACATATTAAATGAATCTCTGCTAGAGTTGCCATTTTGGTTGGCCGTATTCCTAGAGGTTTCATCATGCGACATAATCTTTAATTAAAGATTAATCTTTAATTCCTGGAGACTCCAGGAAAATACTGGAGGGGTGGCAACCCTAATCTCTGCTGTTAAGGCAATTCTGTCTATAGCTTATAGTTATTGTTAAATTCTTACCTATTACAGGCGATGTTGTAGTAGTTGATGTTGGCACAGTGGTAGTTGTAGTGGTTGTCGGTGTGGTTGTGGTAATAGTGGTGGTGGTTGAGAGTGTGGTAGTAGGGGGTGTAGTGGTTGTTGGGATTGTGGTACAGGCTGCAAGAAAGAGATTCATTGTGAAATTGTTCTTCTAAGAAATGGTCAAGAACAACAACATGCCAAGACATTTATGAAAGTGCCTAAGGTAAATATCAGTGTTTGAGTGTGTGAGAGTTGCACCTCTCAGAGATATAGCTGTACCTAAACCATACAAACCTCATTAATTTATATTTAAATTTAGGAGAAAGTTAAGGCATATATAATAAAGCCGTATGTAGGTGAAGTACATAAACTAATTAGCAAGAATAGAAATTTCATTTAGAAGCAGGGTTATGAAAATACTTTCTAACACAGTAGCAGATCTAACATAATAATGAACTTGTTATAAAATACCACATGTCCTTGAAGGTTAAGTGGCTTGAGCTGAAAATTAATAGTTAGGATATTGGGGAAGGAGCATTGTTCTAACAACACTGAAAGAAAGGGGCAGTTGTTACACTTTGATCTTAAATTAGCCTAATTCACTTTTTTGTCATATCCTTAAATGTGTGAGTGATGACTGTGAGGTTACGAAGTGTTACTCAATTTTTCTTTTGTGCAATCCTGGCTAGAGCTGCAAAGAATCATTCAAATTCATTACTAAATCTCCTATGGAGACAGATGGAAGAGATACATGGCATTCCTTTTCTTTTTCTTTCCCTTTCCAGTTTGCAGAAAGAATAAAATGCAATTTACCTGGGTCAGGCATGCACACAATATTTCCTGTTGAGTAGCAGATACTAAAAGAAACAAAATTCAGTCAAAATGAATATTTTTGCAAACCAACAGCAGCCCCTGCAGTAATTTCTCATGAATCCCTCCAATAAATGTATAGCACACTGTTTGCAGGGGCAAAGAGTCTAAAAACTTAAAACCAATTTTATCACTCAAACTTCATCTCGTGAGACTGGATATTTCTTTGGCAGTTGTTTGCTCCAATACTGACAATTGCTATTTTCTCCCGACACAACTACCGGCTTTCCTTCCTCCAAACACTCCTCCTTGAGATAATTAATTACCCTCCATCAGGAGTAGGGAAAATATATGACTAACAGCCACTGCTCCCTTAAACAATTTTGCTCCATCTCTGTTGCACAGCATCCTTATATCTCTACAAATTACTGATCAGTGCTATACTGAGGAGGGCTGAGGGTGTGAGGGAACATAGCCAGAGACATTTGTGCTCCAGTGACCCCCCAGCTGGTTCTATCTGGCAAAACTTAGAACAGCGTAAGGGCTGCTCTACGTGTAATTTCCAGATATGACATTTTAAAAGTAATATTTAATGCTATTATCAAAAGATTTATTAATGGGCCATCATCAACATGAAATACAGTCAATTTCAAAACATGGGTTAAAAATAGTTTCAGGCACTACTCTGCTCTTGAGTTTTCTTGTCAATTTTTGCAGTTTTACAGCCACATGTTCCTATTTAAAAACAAAATCTCCTCTGCTGTTGCATGAAAGACATACATGAACAACAGGTGCAACTGACTTTAGTGAATAATTGAAAATGACTATACACAATGTCCTGTTAAATTCACAATGTGAATAAGTTGAAAAAATATAGGTACTTTTATTTCTCTAGTCTCTCCCAGTTATAGCAATCTGTGGAATTACTTCTAACAATTGCAGGTAAAAAAATGCACAGAGAGAAATGTGAGTAGAAATAGATGGCGTTCCTTTAAAATCCAACTGTATTGTAACTATGATGTTCCCCCCACCCCACTATTTTTGTAAGGCAAGATCTTCATCTGGGATAAATCAGCATTTATATGGAGAAGGGCAAATTCACATTGAGGTTCTTGCAGGTAATCTGTAATATTACAGCCTTCATTCAGGAAAACACGACAGCATGGTCTGTTCACAACAGCAGTTCAGCACACACTTAAGTCCCATTGAGGTCAATGGGATGTAAGCACGTGCTTCAGCAATTTCCTGAATCAAGGTCTCAATATGCATTGCTCCATCACTTTTGAATTTCCACATACCATTTCAGACAAACTTTGTCTGTGGGTACTTCTTCGCCAGGTTCATAACGAGTGCCATTTGCAATATAACAGCCACATTTGTCTTCGGTTACACATTTGTTGGAATCTTCATCGAAAATGGGTTCATCTGTAGAGCATCTGGGGTAGCAACCTGTTGACCACAAATGGTCCATTTTGTAATATTAATAAACATAAACTGTTAACTTAATGATTACATTCTCACTGGAGGCCTGTTCTAAGGCTCACTGAAGTATGAAAACTCCTTCTGATTCTAAATGAGGCCCTGGATAATGAGCACTTCCAAAAGTGGTGAATTATTCATTGTAAATCCTGAATATTTCCCACTGATCCATCCATTAAGAAGCCAATATTTACCAGCACTACAATGGCTGACATATCAGTTATTTCTTTTTGCAAGGATACAGAAATGCTTCAGTATCTCAGTTACAGCAATGTGTAGCTGACATAGCAAAAATACATAAAAAGTTTAAAAGAAATAATTAAGGAATAAAATTCTAGTTTTCTGTACCACAGTAATAATCTTTTCTCCCCCTTGAGGTACACTTAACACGGTATTGGTCAATGGGGATGGTGGATCAATCTTATACCACAATTCAGAAAAATACCCAGGCATGTGCTTAACATGTGAGTATCATCCCATTGATGTCAATAAACAATAAATTACACCACACCAAATACTTGTGTATGATTATAGATTTAGGAATGGCCAGGCAATCAATAGATCTCATTAGCTAATAGATCCAACTCCATCAAGTAACATTTTAACCAAATCTTCATGATATGCAATACAAAAACAATCAGGAGTTTCTTACCTTCCAGATATGGCAATGAGAAGTTGGTGCTGACATTGTTAATGATCCTGCAGGTCTTAATTTGACGGCCACAAGGCTCGTAGTGCCACTTGCACTCATTATAATGGTTGTAGTAATCACAAAATATTGCTGATAGAAAACAGAAGCTGATCAAAAAAACAGCTGACAGAACAGAATCCCATTCCCACCTCTAACCATGCCAGCCAAATAACCCTACACAGTGCACTGGCAGCAATATTTCCCTTGACACATGGGACCTGGAATTTTTTTTCCCTACTCAACCTGAATACAGAACACATGAAACTCTGGATTTCATCACCTTCACATTTAACACCACTGTTGCAGAAAACAAATGTTTGATTGAAATCACACAACTACTCAGAATCAATTTTGAATTCAAGCTGTCTGTTGAAGTGTTGTGATTTTTTTTTTTTTACTTCTCTGGACATCTGCAAACTCTTAGGGCTAATGGTGCATATAGGCTGAAATCAGTTTCACCCAGATATATCATATGCAGTAGTCACATGGTGTTCCTCCAGTGAACACACATGGACATGCACAAACTTCAAACCTGAACCTTGTTTATAGGTGCATAACAAGATGTGAATGGGGGAAAGCTTAACACATTCAAAACCAAATTCCTCAAACCATATGGCCTATGAACCAGTGTGAATTGCCATATGGCTACAGAATAAAATTTGCAAGATTTCTGAGATGGGAAGTGATGTACTGTGTGTAAGAACAAGTCCCCACTGTGAAAAGCTTAGTTTCTGCTCCCACTGGTTGGATCGGTGGAAGTGTTTCCCGTAACTCATTTAGTATGATCACCATCCCAACTTGACTTTTGGTGTCAGTAGCTATAAGCAAGAGGCACATACAACAGCCTAAAATGAAGTCAGTGGGGTTTTATGAGTATAACTTAAACACAGTTTGGCCTAGTGGGACTAATCACAGGCTACTGTGCTATACACAAAATGTAAAAAAAAAAATACTAGTAACAATTCTAGGTGGGAGATTTTGCTGACTAGATAAATATGCTGGGAATGTCAGTCCACCAGTTGGCACAGAATGAGGAGGATCATTTGAAATGTCATTTAAGGGTCAACCCATAGTGACAATTTAAATACACTGAACTCATTAATACAATAATCAGCATCTGCTTATACAGAGATGGTGAACCCTTTCCACTATGTGCCATAGCATACAACTCTGTGTCAACACACTGCTGCAGTGATTAAAAACTTTGTGATATCATTCTGATAGGTCCAGTTGTACTCAGTGGGGAATATTTAAAGGTTACTCACGGCATATATCAGGAGTTCTCCAGAAGACACAAACTCCAGTCTTATTGCACTCATGGGCATAAGCAGCAACTGCAGAACAGAAGCACTCACAGTCTCCACCACTGTCACAGGAGCAGGCATCATGAACACAATTTTCATAGAATGGAGCTGGGTCCACCTGTTGGGGAAACACATGGGGCAGCTGTTAACACCAGAGCTCTGTTTCCAGTTGGGAATCTCAGATGGAAATCCTTTAGACCAGAAGTTGCTTACTGTCTGTCAGGTAGCAGATCTGAGCTAGGTTAATTTCCATTAATTTATCTTAATTTCTTCAAATGTGGTTATGGAAAAAAAGGTAACCAAAAGAAGTGTCTTGTGCATTGACCATATCTTCTGATGTGCATCATTTTTGCTTAATGACAAAAAAAATATTACTCTCAGCACAGGACCACTGTACCAACGTCAAAGCAAAATTGTATTCTATTCTGCGTCCTGCATTATCAACACAATTATCAGCTAAGTTCTGAATCCAGACTCTTTATCAATAAATATGATGCACAAAGTAGAAAGAAACACTATTGAATTAACAAAGCTGGTGATTAGAAAAAATGTGGTTTGACTGGCAAACTGAACTATTTGGACATGGAAGTTGCTGATGGAGAATAAAAATAAGACAATTAGAAGTCATTTTTACAACTTCTCTTCTAACCATAACCACATTCTGAAAACAATTTTGTTAAGCCTCCCTTCTGACCCTATCTGCTATTAGGATAGTATACTTCAGCTTTCAAAGAAAAAAAATAATCCCTGCACTTAAATTATCCTCCTTTTACAAGTGTCTAGCTTGGACACTCTTCAGGGTGCCATAAGAACCTCACTCAGGTTCTCTTCTTCTTCTTCAGAGTGAATTAATCTGCTGACTCTATCACCTTCTCCAATCTTCTGTACTTTATGGCTGCTGATACTACTGCTGATCTAAAAGAAAATTTGATTGAAGTCAATGACATTTTCTCTTCAGTTAGTGTACCAGCCAGGTGGTGTACATCTGCCAGACATATCATCTGGTAGCAGAGACAGTTCTATACCTGCCTAGTGTTGGTGATTCCTGTCATACATTAGCAAATGTTTTTTTTCACTTTGGCTGATCAGAGGGAGAACCCAGCCTGGGTTTTATGTCCCCAGAACAGCAGGAATCACAACTCTTTGTGATTCTTCCTATACTTATAATGTGTGTGAAGCACTTTGAAAAACTCTGATAAGTGCAAACTGTTATTATTATTAAATTATTATTACACTTCAATTGAGGGACAAGGCTTAGATAAATTACATAACACTATGTATACCTAGAGCCTAGAACACTGTGTTTTGTTATTATGATTATGGATGCAATTTAATATGAGAGAGGGTGATGTAAGCATGCTTAAACTATGAGCTGATTGATACCAATTATCACTTAAAACAAGGAGAATGCAATGCAACAGATGGAAACATCTAAAGTCTGTCCACAGTCAGAACCACTATCTGCGATTGGGGAGGGGAGGATCCATAAAAACCCAGTGATATACTGGATAGGGATCCCAGTCTGCACACTAGAAAGGAACCTGCATTCTATATGTAAACAGAGTGTTACTTCTGTGTGGCTCACAAACAATACCGTGGCAGGGAATTTCTCCCAAACTAGAACAAGTGGATGCTTCAGTCCAATGTATGAAAACATACCAAATCCCTGGTTTGACTATCCCAAGGAATAGCGGATGCCTGAACATCTAACTTTCAAGTGTAGTATCTGTTCTTATCAGGGGGATGGACTTGATGATCTCAAAAGGTCTTTTCCAGTTTTTAACTTCTGAGGCTACTATGATTAACTATTCCCTCACTCAGCTGTGCAAATTCAGCCTTCCTCTGTCTTCTTGCACAGAGGTTCACTTGTAGGTAGTAGCCACCAGCCTCTCTACTAACCTTGGCGTGACAATCTTTAAAGACTTCGCTCCGGATGATGCTGCACTCCTTCTCTGCCCAGGACTTGCGGTGAGGTTTCAGATTGCAGGGCAGGATCTCATCCACCACATCAGGGCAGGAGCCAGACAGTTTCCAAGAATTACCAAACTCCAGAGGATTGGTCACCTGCAGCCCGCTCCTTGTTGTGAAATCATTGTTGGACGTGTCATCAAAGTTGCCACACAAACCACAGACTTTGCCCTGAAAAAGCAAAAGATATTTGATTTCAGAACATGTCATCAGATTTTTAGTTTACCCAGTAAGTGAGCACAAGTAGAGTTAGAACCAAAACAAAGACACAAAGTGAGGGAACGATTTCTCCCTGTAACTTACTTATTTTCATCTTTACTTTAAAATCATGTGTATAAGTTAAACTTATTTTTATGTGTTTATCTCCCTGGTTAACAAGCTACCAGGTAGCCCAGGCAAGGAACCTGTGTCTTCCTTTCTTGCTACATACAGTATCTAGTAACTATATCAGGGGAGGGCAAACTTTTTGGCCTGAGGGCCACATTGAGGTTGCAAAACTGTATGGAGGGCCAGGTAGGGAAGGCTGTGCCTCCCCAAACAGCCTGGCCCCCGACTCTTATCTGACCCCTCCCACTTCCCGCCCCCTGACTGCCCCCCTCAGAACTCCCGACCCATCCAACCCCCCCTGCTCCTTGTCCCCTAACTGCCTCCCAGGGATCCCCCACCCCTAACCGCCCCCGGGATCCCACCCCCTATCCAACCCCCCCTGTTCCCCACCCCCTGACAGGCCCCCCTGGGACTCCCACACTTATCCAACCCTCCCTGTCCCCTGTCCCCTGACCGCCCCCCAGAACCTTTGCCCTATCCAACTGCCCCCTGTTCCCTGTCCCCTGACTGCCCCCTGGGACCTCCCTGCCTCTTATCCAACCCCCCGGCCCCAGCCCCCTCACCATGCCGCTCAGAGCAGCATGTCTGGCAGCCGCGCCGCCCGGCCGAAGCCAGACACGCTGCCGTGCTGCTCGGCAGGAGCGCGCAACCCTGCAGCCCAGAGCGCTGCCCGCGTGGCGGCATGACTGCGGGAGATGGGGGTCAGCGGGGAAGGGGCTGGGGGCCAGCCTCCCCAGCCGGGAGCTCAAGGGCCAGGCAGGACAGTCCCCTGGGCCGCAGGTGGCCCGCGGGCCGTAGTTTGCCCACCTCTGAACTATATCTATATTTCTTTGCAGCCTCCCATTCAATTTATAAGGATTCAAACAATGGCTATACTTCTCTCACCTGATAACAAGCCATCTCTTTACAGCGCATTGTGGTATGCAGCAAATTAGCTGCATGAGTCCTATTATATAAATAGGAGTCACATGACTAAATTTTCCAGTACACAATGCACTGAAATTTTAGCCCTAAGTCTATTAAATGTTAACTTTGAAGAGTTGGCTAATCATCTTTAAGGCAGATTTCCATCACTTGCAAATAGTAAGATGGAATAAGGAAGAAATAAAGCTTCCTTGAATAAAACTTAAAAGCTAGTACAGTGGCTTCAATGGGTTTTGGTTGGCTGGCATCCTTCTAGTCAAAGATGTGGCTGCAATAAAAACTAGTAAACTTTTGCCTCACTTTTGCTCCTCCCTCCATTTTTTTAACCCTACTCAAGCTACTTCAAGATTTCCAGCAAAGGGTCATGAAAACATTTACCCGCTTAGGAAAACAAATAAAGCAGTGTCATAAATGGGCACAAGTATGGGGTCATAAACTGTGTTCACAGCCCCTAATGCACTACAAAAGGCTGCTGGAGTCCCTTGCTAAACAAGTCAAATGTTTTATAAGGGAAGATGTTCAGGTTGGAAGCAGTTTCATCAATGAAGAACTTTTAGTTTCTTTTCAGACAGGTCCCTTACACAGAGGCTGTGAGATGTTGCCACACTTTGCACTACTTGAACCACAACTGCATTTCCCCAAGGTAAAATATGTAAAATATGTTGCATTATTATTTGAGAGCTGGGGTTAGTCTGTGGCAATCTTGTAAATTTTTGTTCTGTCTTCTATTGGGGAATAGCCAATAGTTTTGGCCATTTCTTTGGTATTAAGGGTCATACATATATAAAATACACACATACACTATATTATTATATATAATGAATAAATTGTGATTTAATAGTGAAATGCCTCCAAATAAAAGTTGGCCTCTACCACTGCTTGAGAGATTAAGCCTAGCAATATAGCTCACAATATGTTTACAGATCGTCTGGAAAATAGGGCCCCTATTCTGTTTTTCACTTACTTTACAATATAGAGCAAAGTTTTGGTCTATAATGATGAGAAAATGATATCTGGGGTCCCAAGAGTTTATTCTTTTGGGGCCTGATCCAAAAACGCATAACAGTCAACAAGAATATTTTAATGAACTTCAGCGGGATTTGTATTAGAGTGTTAATGTTTACACCTACTGGAAAACCACAGGGGACTGCTCATCCATATTGCAATAGTACACAATACACCCACCAGTATTGTTGCACTGGATCATACCATAAGAAGCAACATACAATGGCACCCGCCATCATGGATAATTCAAGATATATATGAATCATCAACTTAAACAAGATTTAGGGACACTATTAAGAGTAACAATAAAGCATCATCCGTATTTACTTGCATTCAACTATTCATGATCACATCAGCAGATTCCATAATATTTTAGAAAAAAGGCCTAGAGTTGCTCACCTTATAATAAGGAACCAGACTTATGAAAATAGTAGTCTTCTTATCCCAGATGAGCATCACGCCATTGCTGGCTTCAATAACAAGATAGAGCCCCACTGTACGAGTCCAATACTGTATATCGTGGCCAACATCTCGCTGAATTGCTTCATATTTCTTGCCCTCCAACTTCAGTTCAGTTCTCTGAAGGACAGAAAGAGAAGGGATATAACAGCACTGGCTTTATAGTGAGGCAAGCTCTTGGAATGATGATGCTGATGGACTTCATTGTGAAGCTAAGACTGCCAAACCTGCCTAAATCCTTAGCAAGTGGAAATCACATAGTTCCATTCACTTTAATGGAGCTATGCCAACTTTCAGTTTCAAGGAACATGACTACAAGCAAAGGGCAGTTTTGATCAGTTGCACTCTAGGGCTGAACCCATCCAGGGCCACCACTCACCCCTAGAAATATTTTAATAGCCTTTGAGCAGGTGACTCCGGTGGTTCCACATGGAACATTCACTGTGACGATACTAAACGAACCATCGAGATCCTCACCACAATAATCCTGTTGAGAGTGGAATAAAGAAACATAAGTCAATGAAAGGAACCATATTATTTATTTTGATTTCAATCTAAAATAATTTAAATTTATTCTTCAAATTCCATTACACACACACACACACACACACACACGTGCCATTTAACTCTATGTTTACCAAATACTGGGAAAGAAGTGGGACAATTGAATTAAACAATAGTTTATGTCCCAAAAGATATGGATATTTGTTTTCCAATTTCAGAATCAGCCACTTGCTTTGAAGTAGCATTAATGAGCTGACAACTTTCATTGTCGAGCTAGCCCAGTTGTGTACAATCTGCAACAACATCAGCAGAAGAAATGTTCACTCAAGTGCCATTAATTTCCTTGCACAGCTAGGATTTGTTGCAAATATGGAATTTAACTTGGCAGAAGCTGCAATCACCACAGAAACAGTGATCTTAAAGAAAAAGGGTCTAAGACAGATGGTCCAAGAACCAAACTGATAGCTATGTTGTTGTAGAACTTTTAATTCATTTTAGAAGATCTGTCGGCTCACGGCTCCCATTGGACATTACCTGGGCAGCCACATATTCACAGTGTCCATCAAAGTCATAGTGTTTTCCATCAAAGCTGATATAATGGCCACTTCCATATATAGTACAAGTCCCAAAGCACACATTATTGGTGCAGGTCCATTTTCCTTTTTGGCAGGTACTAGGGAAAGAATAAAAGAGTTGGATGAAATCTGAAAAGTCAAGTCCTAATGCTGATGTATGCTGCTTTGGAAGCTGCAGGATAAATCACATAGCTGGCTGACACAACATGGAATCCATCACATGCATAATATTATGGCACAGGGTATTATAAATCACCATCTCATTAACAGTCCCCACATGGAATTGGCCCACTGACAAATTTATAGCATGGTTGTTAGCTCTGCACAGCTTCCTTTTTTGTTCCCGCATCAACACTACCCAAAAATTACACTACTATCCAATCAGAGATGCCCCTGGCAGAGAGACGGATTCTGAGCTCAGTTACAGTGATCACCCTAAAAACTTGTCAGTGTTGCCTGAGATAAACAGAGATGATTACCTTAATGTTTGTAAGATGATTACCTAAATTTACACAAAAAGGAGTCATCCGAGGTCACAAAGAAGCCAGAGTGGGGCTGAGAATCAAGGCTTGTATACCTATATCCTGCTCATCACAGTGGTATTTAAACCATTTCATTACTATTCATTTACTACGAGAAATATACATCAAAAGGAAAGTCGAGAACTTTACAGCATCTTACCATTTGTTGCAGCCCACTTTTACGTCCTCTCCAGAAGAATAAAACTGCTTGTTATGAATACATGGACAGTCCTTCTCCCTGACACAGCCCCCTCTGCCATCATCAATCAGTCCATGAGGACACATGCACCCTGAGACACACTCTGTCTGGAACTAAAGAAAATAAGACAAAAAATTATATTATTTTATAAGAAAACACGATTTCTCTGTTATCCCACTTCTTCTACAAACATTCATCCCATGTGCTTCATTCCCTGGTTTATAACTCAGCCATTTTAATTTATTTATTTCCATCGGTCTCATCTTTCTAGTATCTGAGTGCCTGAGAATTTCCTTCATATTTTACAGAGATGTTAAGTTCAGACTATCTTACTTTTGTTCTACACAGAAAACTACAGTGCTGTATTGTAAACAAAATGTCTATCCAACTAATCCATAGTTTTCCTACTGAGAAAAGGGAAGACAAATCAGTGAAAAGAGAAAGGATGGCAAAAAGTAGTGGAGAACTAGAACAAAAATGATGAAAGAAAAGAAAGGATGGAAATAAAAGGAAACAAGAGAAAAAAGACTAAAAGATCATGTTGGTCAGATTTGCACTGCTTCATTTAGGGACTAAGGGAAAGAAGGAGCCATGCCATAGTCAGAGGTAAAATGAAAACTTACATAGTCAGTACCCAGCGTATGGCAGCTTAGCTGCAGAGGGGTTTGTGAAGACCAAGACTTGACACTGCTGCAATCAAAGTGAATCTTGGGGGACTGACACGCTGTAAAAAAAGATACCATGTGAGATGGGTGAACACTGAAGATCAAGGGAACAGAAAATAAATGGGGCGTTATTAGATACTGAGACAGAAACAGCAGCGTTTACCCCTTAAAAAATAATAAATGAAAATATCCTTTCTAATACAAGGTAAAATCCTCAGCCAAAAGCAAAGTGAAAGGTGGTGACTGTTTCACAGAAGGGAAAAAGAAACAAGTGGTGAATTCAAATGAGAAACTGAGATGTTTCTCTGTAAAGCATTTCACTTACTTTCATTTCTCTTCACTTGAGTGCAATGGAGAATTCCATTTCGGCAAACACTAAAAAGGAGGAGAAGATAGAAATTCATAGGATGTAAGACTAATGTTTTCAATTGATAAACATCTGAGAACAATTTGCAGAGGCATAAATGAACAAATGAGATTATTATTTCTGCCAGACAATTATTCTTTTGGACTTTCAAAAATTCCTTATTGCTGTGGTATGTTCTTAGGTGTTAAAGTAATAATGAACCCAACTGATCTATTAGTGGAATAATGTTTAGTAGTGGCCTTTGTGAAACATGCACCTTGGGGAGGAAGTCCCACGATTTCAACAGAGATTTCATAGTGAGCTTTGGGGAAAGTTCTGCAGAACTTTTGAATGTTACATTATAAACAGATGGTAAATTAATGATTTTCAAAGAATGGCCACAAATTATCCTGCAAATCCTCAAAATTGCACTTTTTAGCAATCAAGGGAATACATGCTCATACCCTTTCAGAGCATGTCCTTAGCCTCCAATAAATACATATCACCATTTTATGCCAACTCCAGTCAAATGCAATAACCTCATTGGCTTGTACTCTTATCTTCTAGTTCTCTCCTCCTTGAAAGGCAAGGAAATATTTTACCATTCACAGCATGAGTCACTGGAGTTCATGCAAAAGACTATTGCTTCTGGGAGCCTGCATGTTGGTTTTGGAACTCCACAATCTTGATTAAATGGGTATCAATTAGTAACTGTTTTAACTGTTAGAATAATCTGTTTTCAGTGAGAAACCCACTAATTGCTCATGTAGCTTCTTTTCCCCACTGCCTAGCAAAACTCCCATTGACTCTAGTGGTGCAGGATCAGATAAGTTAACTTACAGCAGTATGACGTTTTGTTCTGCTAGGGTGGTGGCGGGTAATATATACCTTTTATCTACATGGTATCACCATCAATATCAATATATAGTATATTTAATAAGCAAAGATAAGAAGGGGGGGCTTTCACCTCCACAATCCACAAGTGACAAGCCATAAAATAACCTACCAACGTTCTTCTTGTTTCACGATGACATCCCCAGGTTCCAGGTATGACCCTTTATAGTAGCATGTACAATAGGAGATGGGCACACAGTTACCCTTCTCATTCATATAGGTGTTATCAGGGCAGCCACAGCCATCAATGGGAATAAAGCCCTCCAAGCAGTACTTTTCGCCATCAGCAAGGGAGCGACAGGTATGTTGACATGTGGTCAGATTGTAAAGGAAGACCTGGGATGCTGGGCAAGAGGACACTTCTTTGTCTGGAGAGGGGGGAAAAGACCAATGGTTGCTATACTGGCAAATAAAAAAACCCTGACCAGGCATTATAGAATTTAAATCTTTCTTTGTGATCACTCTGCCCAGGCAGTATGTAATAGTAAAAATAAAGGGACTCCCTCTCATTGTATTATGGAATAAATTATCGTAATTAATAAATAGTTTTGCCTTAACTTTGTCCTACCTTTTAAATTACCATCTAGGAGGTAATACTATTCCATTCTAAAGGGTATATTCTTCCTTTAATGAACATGCATAATTTCTTTTATTATAAATGGGAGTTGAGTATATAGAGGAAGCAATGAAAAGATCCATTAAATATATATGTAGCATTGTTTCTTTTTCTTTTCCCTTTAGTTAACTGATCTTTTGCTATTGGAATTTGCTTTCTAATAATAATATCTTTTTTTCTGTTGCTTCATATCCCTATAACCCTCCAATAGAAGCACAATTTAACAAAGCCCAGTTCCCAGTGTTGATGATACCATTGATAACGCTGGTACACAACCAAGAAAATAAATAAAATGGATGTGCCATGATGGTTTATAGTCCACTGGACAAAGAGAAGACAGATCAGTGTTTGTGAAGTGGTAGAGGAGATGACGAAAGGGAAAATAATTACTCCCCAGTTTATGAAGTTGTCCTATAAACGAAGGACATTTAAAGAATACAGCTTTAACTATTCAAAATTCTTGACACTGTCCCCTTAAATTGTATTGGGCATCTCCAAGGCACTTCTAAACTCTTAACACTGAGGTTAATGTAACTGTCGTCGGGTGCACTCTGTCCATTTCTATGACTGATTTCAAGGGGATTACAGTGTCATCACTTACTGCAGACACTTTGTCTCCAGCCCCCCAGCATGATTCCTTTGAAGGCACAGGCTCTTGCGTAAGAGGAGAGGGCCCCACACAAGCATTCTTCACTGTTCTTACAGTTGCAGGTGTCATATTTACATCTCTGAGACAAATAAGAAGCAAATTGTTAACACACCTGCAGGAGGAGGATTAGAACTATAAAATGAAGACTGTGAAAACCGGGGCTCCAGTACAGTAACTGTAGAACACCCAGTACCTTCTTTCCCATGTGGCTTTCATTCACTCCCATAATCAGAGAGCACAGTAGATGAGCAGAGAGCTACCCATTAGTGAAGGACAAACCCAAAAAGGCTCAGGGTGCGTTTGATTAAGCATAAAAAATGTGGATAGTTTGCCAAATCTGAACAGCCAAACCTTTTGAAAGTCCAAAGTTTAGTCAGTTTCCTAACAGCAGTCTTTTTAAGGGAATTTTGATACTTTTAATTCCTGATCAGTCACAACCCGGAAATGTACAAACCCACAGAAATTAAACATAATAAAAGCAAAAAAATTAGCTGAATGGGTTAAGATCTTCACAAAGGTTCAGCTCAGACTGAATTATAGAAATGAGTAAAAGTTAAGGGGTTCTTTCTGTTCTCCCCAGATTGGTTTGTTTATCCCTCCTCAACAGAACTGAAAGCAGAGGGAAACAGACCAGGAATAAAATGACACATAAATGGGTTGTTGTTTATCTCTGGATCAAGTAAACTCAATTTATTGTTTATTAAGCCACAACATAGATTACATTAATGGTTAAGGACTGGCTTAACATGTGACTGTCATGGCTCAGTATTCCTGCCTCTCTTGAATTCTCGTATGAAAATGAGACTCTATAGTGCCCTTTCACCACACACTAGCCCCACCCCCAAAAAAGCACAATGATTTCCATCTTCTAAATTAGCATTCTATGAGAAAGCCTGTTGTAGGAGATCAGGGATGCACACAATGCCATTGGACGTTACAAAATTTGAACCATTTTTTATGGCCAAGTTACAATAATCCCTTGAAAATATGTATATGGTAAAACACATATTAGACCAGTGCCAGAAGGTGTCAGTATAGTATAAAATCCACACCTTATAATATTCCACAGGATCAATGACTGAGTGACATCTAGCAAAAGGAGATTCTGAATTTTTCAGTAAGGAACACCAATATTCAGCATAATTTTCTGTAACAAAAGGAGAGAGAACGAATTATTTTCCTTGCATCATATCCTATTGCACCATATTGTCACATTACAATATGCAAAATAATCTGACCCAAGCAACAAAATGATAAAAATGAGAACCCTAAACTTTTCTGGGAGTGGAGAGATTGCACAGAATCGCTATAAATTTGGCCCACAGTCTCTGATTCAAATACCTACTGGCAAACACATAGTGGAAATCATATCCTATTAATGGAGTCCTCCTACACAGAATTGTCTTCCTCTAGCTTCCAATTGTTTGAGAACTCATGATCAGAGGATCACAAATCCAAGCTAAACTTAAAAAGAAGCAATAATGCTAAGGAAGGTGCACCACTACTCCAGACATTTATTGTAATATATTAACGACTTTTCTTCTGTGTCGTTCAACACAGGGTTGCCCCTGAAATTTCCCTCTGAACTTACCATCTCTTTTATAGAGTCACAGATTCAAAGGCCAGAAGGGGCCATTATGATCATCTAATCTGACCTCCTGTATAACACATACCATAAAACGTCCCCAAAATAATTCCTAGAGCAGATCTTTTAGAAAAGCATCCAATATTCCTTTTAAAATCATCAGTGATAGAGAATCTACCAGGAGCCTTGGTAAATTGTTCCAATGGTTAATTACGCTCACTGTTAAAAAAATATTCTTATTTCCAGTATGAATTTGTCTAGCTTCAACTTCCAGCCATTGGATCAAAACCTACTGCCTGAACAGAAAGCTGAACACTGGACCCTCAGATTAAGAATCTGACACATTACCAAGTAAATTCTCCAGGGTCCCATAGATGACTAATGGGATTTTGAAATAATAGCTTTATTGTGTATTTATTACCATCTGAACCAGGCAGATCAAGGACTTGAACTTGGGTCTTCCACAGCCTAGTTGCATGCCTTAACCACAGGACAATCAATTACTCTCAAAGGGAAGCACCTGTTAGCTGATGTGTGCAAGCCCACAGTACATCAGACAAGCACACACATTATTAACTTATCAGCCTTCTAAATAAAGATTATTATTTTGATACTGCTATTTGACTGACTGTGTATGAGATATAAAATTTGGAGGAAAGAGGTTCTATGAAAATGTAGTATTCTTACCGCTTTCAAAGCTGAGAGCACAAGGGTCTTCCAAATTATCCACTTGGTCTCTACAGGTGGCTTGTGCTTTCCAAGTGTTAGCAAAGGCAGATCCTGTAGCTTCCACAAGCCCACCAGCTGTTTTAAAATCATCACATTCTATGCCATTGAAATTCCCACAAAGACCTGTTGAGAAAAAAATGTGGTGTTTAAAAATAATTATTATTCATTCTTCTTCTAAAAGAGCAACAGAAGAGGAAAAGGATGATTTACCACATGACTAGCAGTCAGATTGTCAAACAGAGGGCTCCTCCAACTCAGTATTAAAATTGCAATCACAAAAGTAGACATTTGGGGGGGTCTCACTTTAAAAATCCAAGCTCTGGGGCAGGTGATCCTCAACTGGTGTTCGGAGTTTTGGGGAATTCTTCCTATCATCCTTTTATGGAATAGTTTCCCAAGACTGGCCACTTAAGTAATTTAAAACTAGACTGAACAAAGCTGTGGGGAATATATTCCAGCGATCAATCCTGCATTGACATGGGGGTGACGGGTTTATTTAATCTGTAATATCAATAATTCATCTGTAAAATGTGTGAGCTGTGGGGCCATTCTCTCATGAAATTTTGGATTCTGCTCTCATTCTTCCTATATTCAACCACCTAAGCATTTCTGTCTCTAGAGCCGGTGCCTTTTAAAAAATATGTATCACTAAATATGAAAAAGTGTTCATTCGTTAAGTCTATATTAGTATCTTGCAGGCACACAGTTTCCTTAGTATCTTAATTAGTATGGAATAATTCATTAGCTAGCAATTTCTTGCTATGCCAGTCACAGACCCATCTCACCATCAATGTTAAGAACACACAGCACTTCAGTTGCAAATATTTTTGCTGCGTCATTTCTCCTTTAGAAGTAGACATAAGTGGGCACTTACCTTGCAGTTTTCCTTGGGCAGATTGATCCACAATCACAAACAGCTGCATGATTGGAACCAATTGGATTTGTAGCTTGAGACCAAAATAGGTATGCACAATGAGATGGTATGAAGTTGGCTGGAAAACTGAGAAGCTTGCTGGAAAACAAAAGGAAAGAAAAGTCATGTTTCCTTGATTTTTTATTTGTTTTTATCACCTCTTTCTGTTATCATCCAGAAATGTCACAGACAGGAAAACACTAGCCTGCTGAAAGCAACACTTTACATGAGCAGCCCGAGTCACCATCTGCCCTGAAAACTGCAACAGGCAGAGGACCAAAGATCAGATTCTGACAGATCCGATGCTATGAAAACATGGAATTTTCAAAGACTATTGTATCAACTTTATAAATGTTACACGTATCATTATGCGCTAGTTAGTGATTGTATTCCTGGCTCAATGGGTGAGCTAAAGGATGCTTCCCACAGGAACTAAAGACACTGGATAATAATTAATGCAAATCCCCAATACCGAAACCTCTGGGCAATAACATCTACTGGTTTGACCTAGTTCAAAAAGTCTTAACAGGCAGAGGACTTGAAACTGTACAAAATGACAGCACCGACCTGGGAGATATTCTCTCTCACATGAGTCTGTGTCCAGAGACAGACTTTGTGAGAGGGCTCAAAGCATTTTAAAACACACCCGAGATTCCATGTGGAAGACGGGTGATTGTTTGGTGAGCCAGACATGCATATAAATTGTTCAGAGTTTTAAAGATATGTTTGTTTCTGAAATGCTTTTGTTCTGAATAACTAATACTTGGCTTTATGAGGACTGGCTGGTCACTGTTAACCCTATCCTCACTGTCACTGAGACAACAGCAAGTGCTGGACTGAAGTCAGATCTGCTGAGGTGATCACAGTGCATTGCAGGAGTCTGCAGCCAAAGCCCCCATCTGAAGGGAGAGGGCCGTGGGGGATCCTGCCCCAGGAAAGGTGATGGCTAGATGCCTGAGACATAAGTGGGGTGTCCTCCCAGAGAGGGAGAGGGCATGAGAGGCACAGTTAACTCAGGACCGGTGACATAAACCTCTCTTATTTTGCTCTGAAGAACACTGACCACTTAGCTATAGTGCCAGCCCCTGCTATATTAACAACCCAGCTGCTTATGATGACTGTGTGGGATCAGGAATCAAACTGATCTCCGATCTGTGGCATGACGACTCACAGTGCTGAGTTATATGCTACTGTATTAAAAGCTTTTTTGAAAAATCACAATATGTAACTTATAACAATAAGTAAGAGTCTCCCTCCCTATGCCCCCTGCTTAACTACCATTTGTTCCTGTTTCTATTTGAAGATCTCCTTGTTCTTCCCACTTCCTCCATGGACTGGTTTATTTACTTAAGGGTTTGGTACCTCAGGTGTCACAGTGAATGCTGGATACAATGAAAGGAACAGCAGTGACAGTGACTCAAAGGGGCAATTCCCACTATCCTTCTGAGAGGAGAATGATGGTGACTCATAAGTTCCTGCCACTGTAATGATGACATATTCCAGTCAGATTCCTGTTTTAAAACCAATTCAATCTAACACAAAATATCTGGAGCAACTAATGGTAAGACCCTGGACATCCCCCAAATAGAGAGAGGAATTGCCATTCCAGAATAGACCAATGGTCCATCTAGTTCAGTGTCCTCTCTCTGATATTGGCCAGTGCTGGATAGCTCAGGGGAAGATGTTAAATCTACACTGCAGGGAACATTTCTTCTGGACCTCACCCAGTGATCAATGTATGCCCTTAAGTATGGAGACTGAGATTGCTTTCCCCCTTTTATCCTACATCCATAAATCATTGTAAGAATGGATGGTATGTCATATTATATCAAATGGAAGCACTACTCAATTGTACATATCAAAAAGAAGTAGCTCTTCAATAAAAGAAGCATCCCAAAATTGAACTCCCTATTAAACATTCCTTGCTTCTAATTTACAAGTGCTGAACTTAATTGATGCTTGAGTTGAAGTCACATCCAAAGAACAAAAAGAAGAGTTGTTTTTGAAGCTACCCATATATTTTTTAGCATAGGGTTTTCCAGTCACCTGTATTCCCCAGAACTGGGATTCTCAACCTGAGTCATAAACAGGTGTCAGGGGTCATAACCACCCTGCCCTTCCCATATTGCTAAATGGGAGAGGGGTCCCACTATGGAAAAGAGTGTCATAATATGGAATGGTTTGAGAACCATAGCTGTTACTGATTGGGGGTGTGGATATTTATTCCCAGGAACTGAACTGGGTGAATGTTAAACCAGCTCACTGTATGTGCCAGCTGTTCATAAAACACTCAAAAACAGCTGAGCTCTGACACACTTGGAGGTATTATATATAGGCAATACAGCATTATCAAGCCTGAGTGGAAAAATCAACAGAACAGCCCTACAAAATAAATAAACTGGAAGAGCCCTGCCTACTGGTGCCTCTCTGATGTTGCCCAGAAGGAGTCATATGCTAAGGTGAGGCTATTTAATATGTGGCCTGTATATTATATTGCTCATTCTGTAGAGTACTTTGATCTGAATCCTTTCTACCAGGCAATTACAAACTTCTCCTTCCATGTGTGTCTATCCTCCCTCCCCTCTATCTATGCAACTGAGTAGTTTTTGGTAGAGGTGGCAGTGACTGAGAAGAGGTGCTGATCATGGAGCTGGTGACTCTGCAGCGTAAACATTCACAATAAGCAGTGCTAAAAGGATTTACACATTTTTGGGGAGGTTACTTCAGGATCCTCCGTTTACTGATCTCCCACAACAACGCTCACAGATTCTGCCTCACTGCAAACTTCTTTCTAGCAGAAAAAGGCTAAATGTGACTCTTTCTAGGCACCATCAGCACTGCTCTGTGCTTCACCGCAGGGCGTTGTTTGACACTAATATAAAGTAACTGTCCCATTAAAGCTCCATACCCCAAATGTAAGCTGATGCCTCCATTGAGCTTTCTACTCATGTCAGTTCAGCCACAGAGAGACCTAAGGTCAGTCCCCAAGACCACCAGCCTTGAAAGGAGTACTTAAAGGGGAAAAGGAAACAAGAAGAAAAAGATCCTCTTGTTGGAATTTAAGTGATAGATATAAATCAGAAAACTTTTGCTCTCTCCTCACCAGAGTATATGGGTAAAAATTACCCTGGAGTTAAATATGACATTCCTGGTCCCACCCAGAATATATGCTGGCAGTGAAGTTCATTTCTATCTATTTATGTGAGACACACACAGATTAAACTATTTGCCCAACATCATACGGGAAGCCTGTGCAGCACTGGGGCTCAGGCCAGTGCCTTACCCACAAAGTCATCCTTCCTGATTAGCCTCTGTACATAGAGCCACCCTCTGGTGGTTAGGTCACAAATTCCTCCATGTATTTTCTCAAGTCCCCTTCCTCTCAAGCTCTTTACATTGCAATCCAGTTCATTCCAGCACAAACATTCAGGAAATGCCTCTCTGCCTTTCTTTCATCAAAGGCCCTAACACATAAAGAGCTTGTTTTTCCGGTAACATCAGATGTGCATTGGAGAAGTGGTCACATTCCTTACCTGTCACATGAGGCAAGTGCACTTCCAGTTCATTCAGCAGCACAGTGCCATCTGATCTGAAAACCAAGATCTGTGTGCAAGCAAAGAGAACATGTTTAAATTACTGCAACTTCATGTACGCAGAGGGAAGCACACCACGAATATTAACCTTAAAACTTGGGAGACAAGAAGGGATCATGCTACTTTGTGCAGACAAACTCAATATTCTAGTCACAGTTTAAAAAAGGAGCAATCTAATTAGCTAATGAAGATTCTGTCTGCCCTAGCATCCAGTACATGTACAAAGCTTTGGGCTTGTTAGACACATTTTTTAATGTATACTAAAACAGTTTCTACTAGAGAAAAAATGCTTCAAGAAAGTCACTTATTCTGGATACCAACTTTGCCAAGGGGCTGAAAACATTTGGCACTTGACACCAGTCATGTGTGGGGATTTGCTATAAGCACACACCTTGCCATGTGTTATTTCTTACATAATTGTACAGCATTGACAGAATGATAAGGAAGTGCTTCAGGAAATTCTTAATACAAATTTTAGTATGTACTTTTGGGAACATAACTAGTTTCACAAATGTTACTGTCAAGAGCCAAGAAGACCAGAACTATATGGCAGGAAAGGAGGAGAAAAAACTCAGAGGTCTAGGTACTATAATGACGGGAGCATTAGAGATAAATTAGAAAGACAGAACAGAAAAAAATAGATTAGACAAGTGGGCAGATTAGAAATTCTCACTCTTATTCAATGTCCCCCATCACTATTAATCTTGAGTGAAATTCAGACAGTTGAGAAGCTTGGCTTGATCAGTATTCAAGAGTTTGAATCCCAACCAGAACATCTTAGGTCTGCAAAACTGCACTTAAATCTCAATAAAATAAAATATCAAGGACTTCTTATTTCCAGTCAGACTGGAAATCCCATGAGAGCAGACTTACAATGCTTCCAGCACTGGACAGAACCAGAAAGAAAGAAAGAAAGAAAGAAAAAGTCAAGCAAAAACTTTTAACTCTGAACTTGTTCAGACTGTGCAGTGCCAATCTGCTTTGGGATTTGTACAAACATTTGGCTGTTTTTTATTTTTTCTGTATTCAACCATCCTTACTCAGGATCCTCAGAGAAAGATTATCAAAAGTAAGTAGGGAAAGAGAAATCAGGAAATACATTGAGAGAATCCACACATCCAGCAGACCCCCTCATATCACTTACATTTTTCTTGTGGTCTATTAACAGCACAACAGTCTTCAAACAGGTCTGTTTGTCTGTGGAGCCACAGGGAGACAGCTCTGCCAGGAGGGCGTGAGTGTCATTTATACCTCCCTGTAATCAAAGTGGAAAAAAACATAAATTAGTACAGTCTGATGGTTTGTATAAACCCCACACTGGCTGAGAAGGGGTTAATTGGAGCCTGAGCGCTCTATTACCCACACATTATTACACCTGGAGTATGTGTCAGGCTCAGGGATGAACAGGGCCGGATTTAGGGGCAGGCTACCTGGGTGAGCGCCTGGGGTTCCAGGCTTGGGGTGCTGTTTTTGTTGTATAGATCCTAGCATGCAAATTTATTGTCTTATATGACATGGATAAATCATGCATGTAAATCGTGCATCAAAGTCATGAAATGGGCTACAAACGCAATAAAAAATAAGGTATTCAAAAGTTTAACAAATGGAGGGGGGGTGCCAAAGACGCTCCTTGCCTGGGGCGCCATTTGGTCTAGGGCCAGGGGTAAAAGGAAGGAGTTCAGTGCAGCTGGAAGGAGGAGAGAAATGGTCTGGACTTCCATCTCTGTGGGAAGGGCCAGATGGGATCCAGGAGAAGGCTATAAGCATACAATTAACTCCTAGGGTGAGCCTTGAAAAAGGAGCAGGACTCCAAGGAGACCGCCATGTGCATAACAGTTCCGCAGGAGAGCGGAGAACTTGGGGAAGCCTAAGATAGACTAAAGTCTGAGGCAGAAGGTGCTTATTTTGTGTTTTGTCTGTTTTACTGGAGGATTCCAGGGAGAAGCCCTGAGACCTTCTGCTCTGGAAATAAACTGAGACTGAAGAAGAGCCCAGGTGAGGTGGAAGGCATTATATTTGCTACCATTATTTTGTCAGACATTTTTTGGGACATTCATACTTCAGAAGGGATGGAACTATAGTGTGACCTGTCTGGAAGGCCAAGTCACCACCAGACCAGACCACTAATGTCCCAAGGAAGAGAGCTAGGTGGAGTTGCTGAAATGTTGTTTCATGCCACACAGGAGCACTCCGGGACAGTGAGTCTATGACACAGAGGCAGCTCTTCCATACCCTGAGCTGATTTCTATCACAGAGGACTGAAATCATCTGTTAAACTAACAAACACTGTAGAGCTTTACGTTTGAGAACTTTCTTTCTAGCACTACCACCGGAACTAGGACTTCCTTTCAAAGCTCCAGTGGCAAGCATTCAAGTGTTGGTAAGTCAGATCCTTGTTCTCTGGAGCAATGGGGACCAGGTACTTCAGGGACAAAGGGATGACATAACTCGCTGTGCTCTCCCCCACCCCGCAATTGACTCAATATCACCCAAATACAAGCATAGGTGTATTACAGATTAGGTAGGACATTTCCAACCCTCATTTCAGATCTATTTGGCAGAGCTGAGTCCTTCAAGTTGCAGGTCCAGCCATCTGTTCACTAGCACCAGTGTGCTCCTCTGGACTCTTATAAGTGAGAATGGGTTGCGTACCATAAACCTGTTCCATAATCGTCATGAAATTGGAAACGACTAAGGCAGTCAGAGTGTAGCCGGTGAGCACAAACCCTCACTACCAGATCAGCGGACACTGGGGATCATGACTCACTTTGAATTCTCTAGTATAGACTCTACAGTGTCCTCCGACCCGAGCCTCAAAAAGTATAATGGAACAGTGATCTACAGCCACTAAATCAGAAGGCAGATGCATCTATATTTGCTATCTGAGAGAAGAGATCTTTAATACACGATACCTTGGACAGCACATAGTAGCAGTCTCCATGGAAGGTGTATTTCTTCCCATCAAAGGTGGTGATGTGAGCACCTCCTTCCACTAAGCATGAGCCTGGACAGGATAAGTGCTTGCACACCCACCTGCCTGAATCACAGGTGCTATAAACACAAATAAATAAGGAATCAAAAATGGGGTTAGGTGTCAGAGGGACTGAAAGCACTGAAAAACATCTGTATACAGAGCACCATTGGGTCAGGACAAAGTACCCCTAGGTGCTTTGAAAATTTGTCATTGACTGCTTATTTAAAACTCTCCTCTTCCACATATTACAGACTCAAGATGCCATAAAATTGGCTCACTGTAGCATCTTGATATTGCAACACATGGAAAGGCACCACGACTTTTGCAGCAGGACATATACAAATAGGTAGCAACTCTGCTGACAGACCCATGCACAGTCATTCTGAGAGCGGTTTAGAGTGAATTGTAATCCTTACCATTCTTCACATTCATTGGTGATATTTTGCCCAGGTGAATACAGGGATCCATGCTGTTTGCAGTGACATTGGTTAACAGACACACAGCCTTTCCCACTGATGTCATCATACACAGTTCCTACAAAACACAACCGTAGGCTCTCATAGTTCATGTCAAAATACCAGCACCAACCAACCTAGGAGAAACTTTGGGAGCAGACACACTCTCAACCAGACCCAAAGTTAATGGTAATTGAAGATATCAAAAGGGGATTAGGCCACAGAGCTTCCATTGTTTTTAATGTTTAATTTAATATTTTTAATGGAAGTTGTGTGGCTAAATCCCCTGTGTCACTTTGAAAATCTCAACTTGAATCTGCACATTCTAAATGGTTGGATTTAAAATACACCTAAACTATTGTTGTTGTGCTATCACTGTGAAGATATTTTCCAAGGTTGGCAACAGGTCTTGAATATTACATTTGAGCTCATTGTCACATATTGTATTATGTAGATAATATATATGTAATTATGCCCCTTCTCAGGGTTACCTACGGGGTCTGAAACTCTACATCTAAAAACATGCATGTCTACTGCTTAACCCAAAGGACCAACTCTCAGTTCAGAGGTGGTAACAGTCTCATAAACCACAGACAGAAATAAAGAGCCTAACTGGGTTAGTGTGAGTTAAATAAAGCCAAGCTAATGCATTACTTTTGTAAACATGCTAGAATTTTATTAATTTACAAGGACAAATTTACTCCACTGGTAAAATGTATTCATTTCTAAAATGTAACTTGCTTTATACTGAATATTTCAGTCCTGAACTCCTTGCAGGGTTTTTTTTAGTGAAGGTAAAGTATAGATAATACAGCCTTTTTCAGATACATTCTGCAGTATATGAAGAGACTTGAATCCAAACCTATTGTCTCAGATAGGACTGAGAGAGACACCTACCTTCAGGGCAGAAGCAGCCATCCATGAAGTGTTCCTCACAAAGGCTGCTGATTTCCAAATGGGAACAAGTGCTTATGCATGGTGAGCTGCTTTCCTGGTAGATCATGTTTCCAGGGCACGTCTTAGCTAAAATAATGAAAGAAAAAGATCAGTGACTTGAATATAAACTCTGCGTTCCACAGAAACCAAAGAGCATATATTGGCTCCAATGAAATCAGTGGAATTGACTCAATTGGCTGCAATTTGGCCAAATGTATTTAATGTGTTTAATTTCTGAACCGCTTTTTTTCTTCTCTACATTCTTTTCTTGCTTCTTGAACAGTAATCCTAATCATGCTTCCACTGTAATTAATGGCAAAAAATCCCACTACTTTCACTGGGAGCAGGATCAAACCATACGGCTTTCAGTTGGAACATAATTTCTACTTCCAATAAATGTCCTTAATAACAAAGACAAGGGAGGGGAAAACAGGAAATATACAAGCTGGGCAGTTTTAAATATTTCACCCAGGATGAACTGATGGCTCTGACAAGTTTGGGAAGATACTTACGGCAAAACTTTTCTGTCCTCCAGTTTCCAGGCCGGCCACCAGCATGGGAGCATTGGCGAGAGTACTCAGAGATGGTGCTGCAAAGGCAGAAGGAATCCTCAGCTCCCTGGCAGGCACACTTATCCTGCATACAGGCTTGAACATACATCTCCAGGTTCAGACGGGACACACAGTCCGCGAATACTGAAGAAGTCAGCAGACTCAGACACTCATCACGCTAAGGAGGAGGGGGGGAAAAAAGAAAAGTTTAAAAGGCATCCCTGGCCCCAGAGTTTCTAGAGAGGTTCCTTTGAGCTAAAATGGTGCTTGGCTTCTGGACATCACTAATGGTTACAAAAGAGGGATGAGTCCAAGACTTAGGTTATCTCTGGATAATTCTGTGTCAGAAACAGCACACGTGCAACTAAGATCTTTCATCAGTTCTACTTCTCCTTTTAGAAGGCATAACAATGTTAATACCTTTAGAGTTAGTTAGGGACATGGTATGTGCCTTGGAAAGTTCCAGGCTCTTATCCATCTCCACACTCAGTGGTCTCCCCATATTACAGGAATGTCTCCAGCTAAGTAAAGTTGACCACTATGATTACTCACATGCTGATTACAGGTTGTGACAGTCTGTGTTTCATCAGGGTCCTCACATACTGTGTTGGGTTTGTTAATCTTTTGCATATTTCCAAATGTGATCGGATTGAAGATCATGTCTATGAGGAAGATGTAAAAAAGTCTTGATAAACACAGCAAACTTAACAATACACATCTGATTCCTGGCACTTTAGTGATCAAGCAAACTGTTTATTATATATCAGGCACTGTACTGACTATTTTAATACTATTAAGAAAATCCATTTCAGATGGACATGAAAAGCTCACTAGTATTCCGACAAGTGAGAAAATCTACACCAGGAGTTCTCAAATGGGGGTCGGGACCCCTCAGGGGGTCACAAGGTTATTATATGGGGGGGTTGCGAGCTGTCAGCCTCCACCCAGCTTTGCCTCCAGCATTTATAATGGTGTTAAATATATTAAAAAGTGTTTTTAATTTATGGGGGGGGGTCACAGTCAGAGGCTTGCTATGTGAAAGGGGTCACCTGTACAAAAGTTTGAGAACCACTGGCCTACACCAACAAAGACTCCACAGAATCAGCTGATTCACTTGGAATATAGTACACCATTAATAATTTATCTCTGTATCTCTTAACAATCGCTGGAAAATCTCCGATGGAATTTAAGTTCCTGTACTGTAAATCCTACCTTTGCCGTCTTTGATGCTTCCACATACAATATCTATACACCTGCTTTACATGGTATCTATATATACTGTCAGACCACTTACCGTTAGAGATAAATTCATTGTAGAGCTGCTGTCCATTGTAATCCCCACAAAGACCACATGTATGGTTGTTAAACTTGGCATCCAGCTCCAACTAAATAATGAAAACAAAACCAGAAAGAAAATCAGCTGTAGCACTAAAAAACAACAACATTCCCAACAAGAATAAATTCACTAGCAAGGGAAGTTAATAGAGGAGAGTTAGTGAATGCCTCTCCATTGTACATTAGGTTTTAGTACATCTAACATAATAGTAACACAGTCCAATGCAAACAATTACCATGGGAAAATAAAAACATATCATGGAAGAATGTGAGAAGTTACTATACCGTGACGATGCCTCTTGTCAACATTATGTCAAAGCTTAGGAAGAAAGTGTGCTTTATATAAATAACTTTTTTCCTTAAGGGGTGAATTTATTCCTGGCTGGGAAGCTGAATAACAGAGCATAGCAATCCTCCAAGAGACAATCAAATGGATTGCAGATCAGAACTTGTTAGGATTTTTTAACCAAAATATTAGCTGTTTCTCATTCCCGTCTCATCTTCTCTTGAGAGTGAAGGAAAGTTCTTTTCTATGCCCAATTCCAGTCACATAATGGACAAAGGAACCTTCTCACCTGAGAATAAACTATCTCCATTCCCAGTTGGAAGAGGCTGCTTAACACAATGACTCTGTTCAGCCTATGCTAATTTGTTAAAACCGAATAGCAGCAAAAGTAAAGTTCAGTGTCATACATACCATCAGTGAATCTTCACGGTTCCACATTAGAACCAGGCCCGCTCTTGCATAGACTTTAGTGTAGATTTCACTCCTCTCAATCAGCAAACCGGAACTATAGTATGGTGTTGTTACACTGAGAAGAAGACAGTCAAAGATTTTGTATTAGATCTAATGTAGAAAACAGAAAGGAGTAAACTGAATGTCTTAGGTGTTGCAAGAGGAACATCAGAGTGCATGGAAGAACCAGGCTCTGCAGATTACACTTTTCTGGCCTCCATCTCTGAGTCCCACACAGCTGTCCTCTGTTGTACAGGACAGACTCTGTTTAGCAGGGAATTAAATCCCCTTCCTCTCAGATACTTGCTGAGGTAAGTCATATTTTGTTTGACCTAGTTTAAATTGCTCTAATCAGCATTCATTCCAGTTGGTCACAGAAATCCAGTTCAGATTCTTCCTATTTCAAGGAAGTTTAGAAGACTTCTCTGTCTGATGCTTACACAGACTTTATTAGATAACACTTATCTCCTGTGGCCATCACATGTAAAATTTCAGACTTGACATTTTGGTGTCATCTGGAATTTACCTTGACAAGGCAAGGCAATCTCAGAGCCACGGGCTCCTTAAAGGGATAGATTCTCTATCTCAGGTTAGGAAAGAAGGCAAAATGCCAGCAAAGAAGTGTGATTCAGTCAGTAAAAGCAAAAACCAAAGGACCTGAACCTGGGAGAGCGAATATTCACTGCTTACCCATGATTGAGGTTCACATAACAAATGGGCACAAGAAACTGAATAGTGTCTTTCATTTTCCAAAAATCATATACTATTTCAGGAGACTGGATATCCCCTTTAAATAACCTTTATTTTTTGAGAGAATGGCCTAATGATTTGGGATGGGAACAATGTAGACATGGGGCCTGATGGTCAACATAAGTGGAAGAAAAATGTGGGGAGAAAAGAGCTTGTTAAAAGCATCAACATTCAATAATCTAATTATAAGAGACGAATCATTAATAGAATCAGCAGAGGTCATTAATTTGACCCAAGTATCTCAAACAGGATTGAACAAAAATGCTGTTGACTGATAAGAAGCTGATCCACTGAATATCCACCCTTATGTTCACTGTGTACACAAGCCACAATGCAGAACTTGGTTGGGTGATAAAAGCATTCCCGCAAACAGCTTCTTACAATAAAACCTAAATAGCTCAATACTTGACCAAACAGAATTAGTTACATTGGAATCCAGCCAAACCAATGAATAGCTATTTCCTTCTCTACACAGTTCTCAGAGCAAATGCTATTGCTAGTTTAATGGTGTGTGCCCAGGCATACATCCCCTCTCATAATTTCTTTCCTAGCCTTTCACAAGGGTATTCTAAGTCTTAATTTCTTGGTGCCAGAGCTTTTCTAACTACTCATCTTGCACATTTCTAATGCATGCAATCACGTTAGCTAGGGTCTAGACACCAAATAGAAACTCACAAACTAACATTCCTACCACAAGCTACAGGTCACATCATGAACATTGGAGCATGAACATTTTTTAAAGAGAATTGTAAAACACTAGGCAGCTACTTGAGAGCATGGAGTCTTCTGGGATGGAGCTTTTCTAATGCTGACTTTAAACTAGGGAATCAGAACAGAGGAGTTTTGTAGCATTTATGGAACCAACACTGTAGCACGAAGCCTTGACATAAATAACTGTTTTTTCTTCTATTCTGATTTCCACCTTTGTACATTTTATTTCTTTCATTCTTTGATTTTATAATTGTTTCTTTTCTTATCTTATACAGGGTACCTGTAAAGTAGTAAAAATCCAATTCTGAAGATTGCCTGTGTGGAACATGCAACTATATGCCGATACTGGAGTTTGCAATGGGGACCCACACTTACTAGGATGGCTATGAGTATCTGCTATGGGATGGTGTTTGGCTTGCCTGTGTGTATCAGCTATGCCATTGAGATGCATAGAAGTGGCATTTCAAAAATCTTTATCTACTCTATGGAGCCCAAAATTCTGTGGCAATCCACAGAAGAACTAGAAAGTCTTAGGGTGTGTCGACACTAGAAATGTAATATAAACTAGTAATTACTGCGGTGGTACATGTCCACACTACCCTCCTTGGGTCGGTAGTGCACCAGGAGAGCCCTCTCAGCTCCACTGGGAGCACCCTGCTGGGACCCTGGCTGCCCCACAAGCTCCCAGGTTCCCAGTGAACTGCCTCCTCTTCACTCCCCCTTCCCCGCTGGGAGCTGGGGGAAGCTGCCTAGGGCTTCTTGCCCTCTGGGAGCGGGGACCAGTTGCCCCAGCTTCTTGGCATCCCCACCCCACTCCCCGCTGGGAGCCGGGCAGCCTTGTCAATTTGAAATTTGAAAGGGCGCCAGGGCTTCTTGCTGTGGCTCCCAGCTAGCAGCAGGGTCCGAAACCACCAGGGCTTCTCGCTGTAGTGCAGACACTGACATAATTAGGTTGACATAAGCTGCCTTATGTCGACCTAACTGTGGTGTAGACGAGCCCTTAGAGACTCACTCTTTCCAGCACTCTGCTGATTGATATCTCAGGACCCCTTCCAAGCTGCAGAAGTACTACCAGCAGTGAAGGACTAAGTCCGAGTGCTGAACTCAGACCCAGCCCGTCTCCCCTAGGCAGAGCATGGTCATCAAATCATTCCATATTATGATATAACTTGAAGAAAAGATGTCACCAAATCACCATCTGAAGAGCTATCTGATTACTGTAATATCCAGTATTAATTTTGTGTTGGTAGTCAATGGATTGGGTCCTCCCCAGCCACTTTTTAAAATTCTATAGCTTTCATTGCATTGGCATGTAGTGATATTTTATATGCCACTGGGACATGTGCCAAGGGTATGGTTTAAAGAGTATGAAATTCTATAGAACACTGAATCCTATACACAGTGAAAACTTGTTCCACGAGTCTTCTTTTATTAGGGTTTTATTGTTTTATGAACAATACATAGGAGAAGAATAGGTTCAGTGCATGGGAAAGCAATCTTTAAAGGACCCCTAAAAAGCTGCTTGTGAATTTCTTTTTAACACTTTGGTGCACAACTAGGCAATCTCTCATTTTTGGCAGTAATATATGTCAAAAGACTTCATGATATTTCTGGATATAGTCTGGCTTGGTGCCTGGAAAATAGAACGTTATTTTCTATTCCTTAGTAGGCATTCACTGGACTGGGTTTGACAGTTTTTAATAAAACCTGTCAGGTATCAGAGGGGTAGCCATGTTAGTCTGGATCTGTAAAAGCAGCAAAGAGTCCTGTGGCACCTTATAGACTAACAGACGTACTGGAGCATGAGCTTTCGTGGGTGAATACCCACTTCGTTGGATGCATGGTGGGTATTCACCCACGAAAGCTCATGCTCCGGTACGTCTGTTAGTCTATAAGGTGCCACAGGACTCTTTGCTGCTTTT
>NW_020664522.1:1596268-1649795 GCF_002925995.2 Terrapene triunguis | reverse complement strand
GTACGTCTGTTAGTCTATAAGGTGCCACAGGACTCTTTGCTGCTTTTAATAAAACCTGGGCTCTAGTTAGAGGCAGCAACGACAACAGAAGGGTACATATTTATTTGATCATGTTAAAATCTGTTAAACCTGATCCAGGTTCTGGCACCCTTACTCCAGTACCTTACCTAGCAAGTGTCTCATTCGCTTCAGTGGGTCTATTCGGAATATTGTGTTCCTTTCCCAGAATTTCTTTTGCCTGGTGAAAGGCTCACAATAGATATCTTAATGCTACATATTGTACAGTTCTGTTTGTCTATGGAAGCATCTTACTGGACATTTCTTTGAAGAATTATAATACTCGAAGAACTCACATTTGCTCATCCACGACAACCGCATTTTGGGTGAGGTAGATTACAACATCCTTTATGGTTATCAGGACATATTGGATGTCAGGGTGTTGATTTTCATTCACAGCACGCTGGACGTGGATTGAGAACTCCTGGTAAGACTCTCGGCAGTCAGAAGCAAAGTTGTAATCACAGAGTCCAGGGAACTGGTAGAAGTCGCCATCAAAAGTTTTGAAATGATTGTTCCCCCAGGTACTGCAGACGTAGTGGCCATGGTTTTGGGTTCTGCCTGTTAAGTTACGGAGAAGGGATGAAGAAAGTGAAATAAAGTAGCTAGCACCCATTGATAGTAAGCAACATTACACAGCAAGACAGCTAAGGAATGATACTTAAATGATTCAGCTATGGCATACTACTAGGTTTACACAAGAAGATAATCTTCTATGTATACAGAACAAGCCATTTATAAATATATACTCAACAATTTGCCAAAACACCAAATCCCCAGTGTTTGCATAATAAACAGACGATATGTGCATCTCTCTGGCTGAGAGTCATGCATTTTTACATGCAGCTGAGGCCTGGATACCTCTTGGAGTTCTGACTGCATGTGTGATGGATGAGAGCACTTGCCTGTTGAAACTGAGAAGTAGAAATGGGCCAATTGGTTGCACATAGTTTATTCTCTGAAAAAAGCAGTTGCAGTAAGCCTGAAACTATTTCTGAATTTGAACAAAGTTGCCAAATAGGTTTGTCTCAAATAATTTAGGGGGGTTCTATTCACAAAGGGACTCAGGCTCCATTCACAGAAGAAGAAAAGGTGGCCGCTCCTTTATACCTTAGAATCCTTGTTAGGGCACTCCCCTGAGATGTAGGAAACCTGGGTTCAATCTCCCCCCTCTGCCTAATGTAGTGCAGGGACTTGAACTTGGGTATCCCACATTGCCAGAGTCTGCCATAGCCAGACTATAGAGTCATTGTCATACACTCTCTCTCTGGCCCAATGACTAGTCAAGTATTTTATACAAAATGGAACAGCTTTAACAGGAAAAACTGAGAGATGCCCCTCCCAGAGTAGCTGATGGCCTAGCGGTTAGGGCACAGGCCAGGCAAGTGCCCTAACCACTGGGCTAAAGGAGGCTCCTCTTTGGCCTTTTTATGAACCTAACCCCTTAATTTCCCTTGCTTGTTATTGTTAAAATGTCCGAAAATGAAACCGAATGCTCTGTTCAACTTAAAAGAAATTTTGGTTGACTTTTTTGATTCACTGAATTTTTTCAGAATTTGACATTTTATTTGACCTAAAGCAATTTTGTTATTTATTTATTTTTCAGAACCGCGAGTGAACAAAATAAATCAGTTATTTTCCCAGCTCTACTAAGGAGCTTTAACACTCCTGTCATATGACACTCCCATACCATTAATGTAGGCTCAGGCCAGGATGGCAAGTGTATTAATGTATTCTAAATAATTTTGTCACTTTTCCAATTTTTTTGCAAGATACTTTCTTTATATGAATTAATCCCTTATGTAATCCAAATTCCAAGTGTGAATT
Source organism: Terrapene triunguis (assembly GCF_002925995.2). Classification (NCBI taxonomy): domain Eukaryota; kingdom Metazoa; phylum Chordata; order Testudines; family Emydidae; genus Terrapene; species Terrapene triunguis. The sequence goes on along the minus strand of NW_020664522.1, from coordinate 1,647,911 downwards.
CATTATTTCCATTAGAAATAGTGACTTGGAGTACCATCGATATTCACAACAACTCAAGATAAGACAACAACTAAACTATGTCAGGAAGGTAAGAAGAAAGCAATAGCAACCAAATGTTTGGAGGTCTCAAACTCATTCCACCACCATTTGTCCACAGCAGAAACTGACACAAATTTAGCACAATTTACATTCTCAAAACTGGAATTGCAGGGATTGTTGTAGATTAGGTTTGAGGTTCATTGTCAGAGCTTTGTGTGGTAAGGGAAGCAGCCAAGCAAGTATCAGCACCCCTCATACTCATAAACACTAAATTAACTCTCAATTTTTAAATTGAGTGAACAAAACCATAGGTCCCCTTGAACAATTCATATTTAAAGGCATCAAGACACACTGTATGTAATACACACAACAGAGCATCATATTTACAGCTCATGGGTCTACTTCGATGCTCACTTTCTCCAGAGATCTATATGTAACACTGACAGACCCTGGTTGACAGCAGGCGGGATCGAACCTGGGGCCTTTGGAGTTTAGTGCATGAGCCTCTACCACATGAGCTAAAAGCCAACTAGCTGTTAGCTAAGGCTGTGGAGCAGACTCAGTCTCTCTCTCTTTAAGTGGTCTCAGTGCCACTAGATGGGACACAACACCACACCCAGGAGGTGTGTGGGTTACATATAGATATTGTTTGCTTTGGGCGAAGTTCAGGGATCATGTAGATCTCCTAATTTCTCTACTTTCTACTCCATCCAAACAAATCCTTGTGTTGCAGCATCACCCTCTTCATTTAAGGAAGGGTTCACATCCATCCTTCCAAAGCCCATCACTGCTGATTCTTGCATCCACTAGAGAGTGGGATTGGAAAGCGATCCAATGTGTTCTCTTCTTCCCAATTACTAACATCAGGTGCTCTCCTAGCCATAGTGTATTCAAGAAGGGACCAATCCCAGGATCCAACCCCCTGATCACCTGCACAGGAATGCATCACCCAGCTGTACCAAAATATTTGCTATTTTTCAATAATACATATTCATCCTAACACCTCAAGCTAATTAAACTGGAGACTCATTCTTTTAGAAAGGTAGAGTAAGAAATTATGGACTAGGATTGCTGAAGTAATAGGTTAAAAAATGATCTAGTCCAAGTGTTAACAATATATACATCTTTTGGACAAGAAAGCATATACTGCTATTTCTGAATAGCCAAATGCAGAGTTTTCCTTATGACACTCATCCCCTTTCCCTGTTGCTATTGCTCGGTACCTGCCAAACTCCTGCAAACCTTCATGCTAGGCAACTGTTACTTCATCACATACATCAAGCTAGAGATCAACATAATGGATTCAGCCAGCCACAGAGCTCAGAAAGAAAACTGTAGAATCTTCCTCCAAAAGAAGCCGCATCTATTTCAGCTCATACATTTGGTCTCAGCATTTGAATGTTAAAAATGAAGGGAGGATATTTGATATCATAATATTCCCTTTAATTATTTCACCGCGTGTTTAGCTTTTTCTTAACTGCACTAGTTAAATCTTTCCACTCCTTTCCAGTGGGAAATTCCTCACCATCCCATTTCTAGCTCTTACCTTTTTTAATTTCATTCGCACAGGAAAGAGCCAGCCACAGTGCAAACACGCTGGCAAGTCTTAGCCCCATGGTGGCTAAGCTGGCTGCACTGAGAACGTCTTCAGAAAACCTCTCTTTATATAAGGCCCTTTGGTACAATTAATGCCATCACAGGGGAGGACATGTAAAGTGAGAAGGAGGAGTAGGAGGAACACAAAATGGGTGCAACGTTTACTGAGATAAGAAAATAAACAGACGTAGTTTTTTTTCATAGCAAATTTGGGAATCCGGCATACAGGATGCAGTACAATATTGATTCAGTTATCATGCAACTGGAATTTTATTGTCTTTTTATATTTTTAGCTCATCTAAGCTTAACCCACAATAACCCTTGGCAACAGAGAGTAAATATTTTGGGGGCAGTCGAACAACAAGGGAATCCCTTAAATGAAGCTTAACCTGGGATATCCTCAAGTGTCTGCTTTGAAACCAAGAGTTTTTAATTTTGCATTATTGCTCAGAGGTATTTATGTACAGATTAAATAATGTTTGTAAAGCACCTTGAAGATGATATTGGCACTTGTGGGTAGGGCCCACCAAATTCACAGTCCATTTTGGTCAATTTTACGTTCATAGGATTTTTTAAATTGCACATTTCATGATTCCAGTTATTTAAACCTGAAATGTACGGTGTTGTAATTGTAGGGGTCCTGACCCAAAAAGGAGTTCTGTGGGGAGTTGCAAGGTTATTATACAAGGAGTTGTGGAACTGCTGCTACCCTTACTTCTGCACTACTACTGGTGGCGGCGCTGCCTTCAGAGCTGGGCAGCTGGAGAGCAGTGACTGCTGTCCGGGAACCATGCTCTGAAGGCAGAGCCACTATCAGCAGCAGCACAGAAGGAAGGATGGCATGGAATGGTACGGTATTGTCACCCTTACTTCTGGGCTGCTGCCTGCAGAGCTGAGTCCTCAGTCAGTAACTGCCACTCTCCGGCTGCCCAGCTCTGAAGGCAGCAGCACAGAAGTAAGGATGGCATGGTATGGTATTGCCACCCTTACTTCTGCGCTGCTGCTGGTGGGGCGCTGCCTTCAGAGCTGGGTGCCAGGCCAACAGTCACCGCTCTCTGGAGACAGCATAGAAGTAAGGGTGGCAATACCAAGCCCCCTGCAGCTCCCTTTCTGGTCAGGTCCCCAATTTGAGATATGTTGGTATCCCCCCCTGAAATCTGTATAATATAGGGTAAAAGCACACAAAAGACCAGATTTCACAGGGGGCAGGGCCGGCTCCAGCTTTTTTGCCACCCCAAGCGGCGAAGGGGGAGAAAAAAAAAAAAACGATTGAGCTGCCGCCAAATTGGCACCGAAGAGGAAGAGAGGGAGTGAGGGACCCACCGCTGAATTGCCACCGAAGACCCGGACGTGCCGCCCCAACAACAGACGGATTGCCTCCCCTTTCTATTGGCCGCCCCAGGCACCTGCTTCCTTCCATGGTGCCTGGAGCCAGCCCTGTCAGGGGTAGACCAGATTTCACAGTTCATGACGTCTTTTTCATGGCCTTGAATTTGGTAGGGCCCTACTTATGGGCTAAATGTTATTATTATATGTTATCTGTTGCAAAATTACAGTGCAATTAACTCTTGGGATTTCTGTTCTGGGACTCATACAGTGCTAGATCCTCAGATGGTATAAATCACTGAAATACACCTACTGAAGATCTAGCCCATAAAGTATATTGTATTGAAAAGTATTTAAAATCTCTGGGGGTGCTCTCATGCAACTTCAGGTACTCAATACCAAAGACAGGGTCCACAAAACATCTCTGCAGTGCTACAAAGTCCACCAAAAGTTTATGGAGGGTCTCACAAAGCAAACACCACTATTTTAGGCTTTAAGTAAAGAAGGAAGAAGTTGTAGTCCACACCCATCAGCATTAAACCTAGACAATGCAGGTTTTCACATAGAATGCCACCTGCACCATTTATTTTTGTCATAAATAAATTGCTTACGTGCTGCTTTACTGATAATCTGTCACTCCCTCTTATTCCCCTAGCCCCCAGGCCGGCTGTTTCAAAAGACTGCAGCCTGAAAAAGGCTATCATGCTGGCTCTGCTCAGTACAGACACAGGAGAGAAAAAAGGGGGGATTCTTGTGTGAGTTACAAAAACTGAAGTTAGTTCATAGCATTGCTACAGAAATAACTGCCTTCTACATGCATTTTCTTCTCTCTCTCTCTCTCTCTCTCTCTCTCTCTCGCTACTGTTCCTCATCACAAAAAGTTTCCCTATAACCTTCCCTAACAGGGAAAAGACACCTTCTCATTTCAGTATGTCTTTGGCTAGGTCTACACTACGTGGGGGGGAGAGGGGGGAGTGTCGACCTAAGATATGCAACTTCAGCTACGTGAATAGCGTAGCTGAAGTTGCGTATTTTAGGTCGACTTACCTGGCTCTGAGGACGGCGGCGAGTCGACCGCTGCCGCGCCGCCGACTCCGCTTCCGCCTCTTGCTGCGGTGGATTTCCGGCTTCGACGGCAGAGCCATCGGGGATCGATTTTATCGCGTCTTCACTAGACGCGATAAGTCGATCCCCAATAGATCGATTGCTACCCGCCGATCCGGCGGGTAGTGAAGACGTGCCCTTTAACACTACTGCTTCTCAGCACTCACAGGCTCCTCCTAGTCCATTCCCTTTATAGTCCCAAGCAAGAGTTTCTCCTTGCAGTTCCTCTACATAAACCTCTAATCCTTTCAGCAGCTCATTCTTTGTCTCCTTCTAGTTGCTCCAATAGAACTTTTAAACCTTTCAAAACAGCCAGGGAAACCAGACTGTCTTTAAAAAAGTGTCTCAAAAGAGAAGGAATAAATACCAAAAAAAAGTCAAGAGTGAGTTTTGGAATAGAATATTCAAGTAAAGAGGATATAGATCCTTAGAATAAGTGTTCCATTTTTAGTCTTTCCCCTGACTGACATCAGATATAATAAATCTTCAAAAATGGCAACAGTGTCCTGTGTTTTGTCCTGGGTTCAAGGAACTTTCACTCAAATGCACAGCAGAGACAAAATTAAATATGAACTCTCTAAGAAAAGGAACATTTGGGGCTCTTGGAGGACTTCAATAACCTTAAGAGAGACATGTTGTTTGGTTCCTCAGCAACCTAAGCATAACATACTTTATACCTGGTGCTTGGGCTTTACTGGTATGTACACTACTCACCACCAAAAAAAAGCGTGCAGTGTTGTCACACCCGAATAGAAGGGAATCAAGAGTGATCAGGGATCTGTCCCCTGATGTCAAAGAGAAGGATCACACTGAAGAGAAAAATCACATCCAGTCTCTTCGCACCTTCTCTTTCCCAGACACAACTCAGCTCACAATATATTATTGAAAATACTGAAAATACTATTAGGTGGTGGCAGAAGGGTGTTTTGAGTTGTTTTTTAAATAAATCATTACATGTTCCATAACAGATCTTTAGTACTTCCAGAAACTTCAGTTTGGCTTTTGACTATATCATAGTAATGAAATTACATTGTTCAGGTTTCAAATTTTAAATGATTTTAATTACTGTTAACAGGAGTGACAAGATTCCCAGTGATGGACATAAACTGAATATGCTGCCAGAGCATCTTAAGCTCCTTGCCAGAGTTTGATCCAGGTGGTGCTCAATCCGCACCTTTAGGGATTTGCCGTGATGAAGATGATGGGTGGATGGATGGATGGATGAGTTTAGCAAATAATGAGTTCAATCAGAAATCTGTCATGTAAATACACCAACTCTCAGGCCCCACCCAACCCGCCCTCGGGGGATCTTACTACTATTTTTTTAAAAGTGAATTCAGTGCTGTACTGGTGAAAAGCTCCAATGACAGCATCAACGTCAATGTACTTGGGACAATACCTGTGGGTTTCCCGGAGGATGATGCTGTGGAAATCAATTCTCCTTTGCCTCTGCCCATTCGCCAACCAGCCATTCCCATACCTAAATCACATAGAAGCCTGAGCATACAGAGACCACATAGAGTGAATCCTTCAGGATGGGTCACTACATTGCCTGAAGACACTCTTCTCCCCCTCTCATATTTTGACCCAGTAGATCTGGTTTTCCCGATCTTCTATCCTCTGTTTGTGAACTATTGGAAGGAAGGATATTATCGTGTGTGTTTGAGCGTGGAGAGGTGAGAAGGAGTTTGTACTTCTTTGAAGAAGCTATTTTGGTGATATGGTTCAGTATGGTTCAGAGTTGGGGAAAGTGCAAACAGAGTCTGCAAATGTAAGCACTTATTTTCAGGTTGGGTTTTACCTTCGATACTATTTTCAGTATCAAAGATGTTTGAGGTGGGGAAATGAGGAAGTATCCAGCAGAACCAGAAGGTGTTCTGCTTGTCTGTAATTCTAAGTTCTGAGATATTAATGTTTTCTTTCATCTTTCTACCTCTAACCCCATTGATACCTTATCACAAAAACACTAGACGGTAGTGCTCCACCTCAAGTCACAGATGGAAGTGTTACTCTCTATGCACATCCCTCAGTTTTGCAGTCATACATAGATGACTTTTGGATAACACTCCGGCAATCATGTCTACTCCCTGGCCATTAGAGTACACTTTGGTCCACACTCCTACTTCAGGAAATTCTCACTATAGCCATTCTTCTATTGAAAGATTATGATTCTTTCATATTTTTCTGGGGAGGCTTATTTTACAGCCTAACTTTTTGAATGTGGATAGCATTTCTATTTAGCTGTCACAATTTCACAGGTTTAGGGTCAAAGATCGATATTTAGGTCATCAAATCATGCTCATCTGAGCAATTTACATAATTATTCAAAGTCCTTGCAAGAGACCACAGAAACCTTGGATGGGATATAGATTGACATTCTGGAGACAAGCATTCCATTTGTCTCTTCCTAGCCCTGAACCTGTACTGGATTTACAGTATTTACAGTAAGCTTTTCATCTTTTCAGCCATTGTGTACATAACTAAATCCATAATTTACAGTGCTCACCACACAGAGTGAAGGGACAGACAACAGCAAATACAAAAATATGCCTAGCTTCTATCTGAGCTGCTACACACATTTTCCAGGACAACAATAGCTTATCATTAAACTTTCAATCATCAGAAAATACATCACAGATAAACACTGAACCAAAGCAGAACTTTAGTTTTTCTTGTTTTCATAAGCATTCTATAAAAGTAGTAGTGTGACTATTGGACAAAGCATTGGAGAACAAGCACTAGAAAACATACCATAGAGAAGAGTCCTGCCATGGTAAAGGAAAGGAGGAAAAAATCAGTTAACCTAATAAATATTTTCTACCCCTCATTTCTGTGATTCCATAGTTTAAATGCCTAAGGACCAGATCCTCAAAGATATTTAGGTTTCAGAGTAGCAGCCGTGTTAGTCTGTATCCGCAAAAAGAACAGGAGTACTTGTGGCACCTTAGAGACTAACAAATTTATTTGAGCATAAGCTTTCGTGGGCTACAGCCCACTTCTTCGGATGCATATGCAAAGATATTTAGGTGCCTAATCCCCAATGATTTCAATAGGAGTCGGTGCCTAAATGTCTTTGAGGACCTGAGCCCAAATGTATAAAAGTGTGTATATTCAAGATGTATTATATCCCACTGGAGTACCTACCCTCAGTTTCCTGGAATCACACAATTCTCCAGACATCGGGGTAATATTACAAACCTTATCAGCTGCAAGACATAGGTAGTATGGAAATGGATAGGAAAAAGGAAAGAAAAGATGAGACGTGACACTGACACCAGCTGAGAATATGGCCCTAAAGGATTAGAGATAGCATTGCTAACATTTAATATCCAGGAACTGGCTAGTTTAATTCATAACCTTTATTTTTAATGTACATTTTTCATAACACAAAAATAAAAATAAATAAACCAACACGCTTCCCTAATTTTTCTTTTTTCCTATTTTTTATTAAATGTCAATTTTGCAGATTAATTTATTTACCTTATTAGAGGCCCAAAATAGCATCAATGCCCAGTTGCATTCAGCGCTGTACAGGCACATAGTAAAAACATTGTAAGCTTTTCAGAGAAAGAACTATCTACACTCACAATATAAAAGGGTGGGAAAACAGAATTATTATGAACCTAAATTACAGAGAAGGAACTCAGGCAGACAGAAAATAAGTGCCTACCTAAGGTACTTATGTGACCCCATTATTGTAAGGTCTGAGCAGTGCAAAACCTTGAATGTAGGTTTCTCTATAACATCTCTGTGAGGTAGGGAAGTATTATCCCCAATTTACAGATGAGGAGTTCCACAAGGCAAAAGCAGGCATTCGCTAGAGAAGAAAAGGATCCATAAAGAGACCATGCAAGAGAAAGCAGTGGAGGAAGGGTCCCTAATTAACAGCCATCCTGAAATTGACTTTCACCGTGAACGTGTTACTCCAGAGATATATAGACAGGCTGCATTTTACTGGGCAGTGCTGCACCACATGACTGATGAAATGTGCATGCTTTGAATGGGCATACTGCAGAGGCCATTGGAGTCAATGGAAAGTAAGACTCAATGAGCTTTGAATAAGGTCTTGTGTACTTGGTTTATCAAGCCTGCACATACACTTTTACAACTGCTGCTTTTCCTGCTAACTACTTACCACTTTTCACTGCTATTCTTTGCTTAGACTTGTTTATATTTTCGGTGGTTTGTATTTTATTCTTCTCCATTTTTGCCCCTTCTCTTCAGGCCATGCTAAAGATATAACACCCATTTCCCAGGAACCATACATAATACATCTTCTAGATTAATCTTTTGTCAATATTAAATTCATTCCAGGATATTCTGGTTAATAGTTTCTTATAATTTACTTTGTGCATCGCTTGTCACATAAGTAAACAGTGTTCCACAAATGCACGTATGCAGTGCATGTCACCTAAGTGTACAGTACTACACAAATAGACCTTGGCCTTTTAAAAATAACTTCAGTACATCTGTAATAAGTGAGGGTGCACACGGTTGTATAGAACCCCTTCCCATACCTCAGTAAATAGCCTCTTGTATGTTTAAAAACCAGTTTCTCTCTTGCTCATGTTTACTATATTCCACATGGTTGATGATCGCAAGTGGCTTTCATATAAGGAACCTAGAAATTAAAGGGTCATTGTCAACTTGAAAATGACATTTGTCTGAAAAATTTCTGCCTAAAATATTTACAGGTAACTCCTAAGATGACTAAAACTGAAAGAAATTAGCAAAAATACAAAACAAGCCCTGTATATAGTTAGTCTGTTCCTTTTGTGTATTTGACAAAATTTTGTAAGTTCTCAGTTTCATTGTTCCCCTTTACAGTTGTCAGTGAAATAGGGCCTGATCCAAAATCCATTGAAGTGAATGGGAGTCTTGTACACAGATTTCAACATGCTTTGGATAAGGTGTCCTGAGAGTTTGTTCCTTACTTGTAAAAATTAAAAATATAAAAATAAAAATATCAGTATATAGTACTGCAAATATGCTGTATCCGATTCTGGAATTTGTTGAAACTAGACAATTAAAAATCTATTCAATTTAGTATCCTTTTTACTACCCGTGTTTAAGAGGGAGATTGGCTGAAAAGACACATGCATCCATTGATTTACACATCTGAATTTCCACAATATCCTGCATGGAAAAGAAGAACACTTCCCTATAAAGAATTATAAAATTAGCAGATAGTAACATTAGTTGTCTCATGGAAAATTTTCAGATTACAAATAAATTTGTCATAGCATCTTCAAGAAATTTTTGTTTTTCTCATTCAATGTCTCCCTTTCCATGGTTGTCCAGCCTACGAGTCTTTAGTTCCTTTTGATAATCCTGTATCAGAATCTGGCCATTTAACCTCATTTTGTGTTGTCAACTCAATAATTTTTAATGGAAAAGATGGATACAGTGTAGGAGAAGCCCCTTTTTGTTGCCATCTGAACAGAAAGTTATGGGATTAATGAATATGTACAGGGCCGGCACTTCCATTTAGGGGACCTAGGCGGTCGCCTAGGGCAGCAGGATTTGGGGAGCGGCATTTTGCCGCCCTCGGCAGCAATTCGGCGGTGGGGGGTCCTTCCGCGCTCCGGGTCTTCGGCAGCAATTCGGCAACGGGTCCTTCACTTGCTCCGGGACCCGCCGCCGAAGTGCCCCAAAGACCGGGAGCGCGGAAGGACACCCCCCCCACCGCAGAATTGCCGCCGAAGACAGGGAGCACGGAAGGACCCCCCACCTAGAGTGGCAAAAACCCTGGCGCCGCTCCTGAATATGTGGCTTCAATATGTGGAGTCTGAATGGCTAAGTGAGAAGTCTTGCTTGTAGAAAATTAACTAAAGCCCTGATGCTGAAAGAAACTTCATGCAGGTGGTTTGTAGAAAATTATTTCCAAGCCTAAGCCTTGATCCTGAAAGGGATTCCATGCAGATGTACTCCCACTGAAGCCATTGAGATCTGAGCAGGAAAAAGAGTTCACCTGCATAAGGATCATGTATTTAAAATGCCCTGAATAGGGCTGCTTTCCTGAATTGAAGCCTCGAGTGTGGTCCTAGAGCCAGAGACAATCCATTTACTGCCAAGATAATATAATCAGATTTCACCTGAGCTTTTACACCGTATGTGTTAGAACTCAGCTATTCTGAATGAAGTCTTAGTTATAGAAACATCCCTTACAGGGTTCCTGAACATTACCATTCCACTGCAATTTTTCTAGGAAATTTATTATCAGCACATTTCCAGAAAAGGGTAACTAGTGCTTGAGTTAGGCAGAGAAAATTTATTATATGCAACTGCCTATTTGCTTTCAAATTTACCATTTTCTTATCTCTACCTGTCCAGCTGAAGCACTGAGGATAGCTACAATGATATCATGATAGATTTGAATCTAGTTTTATTATTTAAATGTTTTTTTCTTTTTCCTTTTAATATAAATCCAAATATACCTATTAGGTGGAATCTGGCACTGAACAGACTTCCTATGTGATCTGGGACAAGTCACTTTGTCTCTCTGTGCCTCAGATCCCTATCTGTACTTTAGGGTTATAAAAGTTCTTTTCCTCACTTCGTTACATTGTGAATTTAGATATTCCTTTTCCTAAAGAGGAAACAATGTTTTTAGTATGTGTCTTTGCAGCACTGAAAGCAATGGGTTCTCTATATCATTATGGACCTACTATAATGTAAATAAATTAATGTGCAAAACACATTTAAGGAGAAGAAGAAAAAAATTAGGGAAGACTAGAAAGTTGTTTTTTAATTTTCCATTTAATTTTTTTTATCTTTATGCTAACAAAAGTTACATTAAAATTAGAGAAACAACGAGGAGTACTTGTGGCACCTTAGAGACTAACAAATTTATTTGGGCATAAGCTTTCGCGGGCTAAAACCCACTTCATCAGATGCATGGAATGGAAAATACAGTAGGCAGATATATATACACAGTACATGAAAAGATGGGAGTTGCCTTACAAAGTGGGGGGTCAGTGCTAACGAGACAATTCAATTAAAGTGGAAATGGGCTATTCTCAACAGTAGAATATCAAGGGAAGAAAAATCACTTTTGTAGTGGTAATGAGGGTGGCCCATTTCAAACAGTTGACAAGAAGGTATGAGTAACAGTAGGGGGAAATTAGTTTTTGTAATGACCCATCCACTCCCAGTCTTTATTCAGGCCTGAAACCATTAAAATTTGAGGTTATGAATTAAACTAGCAAATGCCTGAAAATTAATTGTTAGCGGTGATATCCTTAAGCCTTTAGGGCCAGATTTTCAGCTGCTATATATTAATGTAGCTCCTCATCTTCTCTCTCTCTTATCCATTTCCATGTTGTCTACATCTTGCAGCTGATAGGGTATGTAATATTACTCCAGTATCTGGAGAATTCTGTGATTCCAGGAAACTGAGGGCAAGTTCTTCAGTAGGATATATTGCATTTTGATAAATATACCATTATACATGTTGCAATTAAAACCATAGAACTGACAGATGGAAAAGACTTATTAGGGTATTTAATCCATTCCTGTCTTCCCATGTCAGGACCAGATGCTTTTCTATAGTATGATTTCTAATGCTTGTTCTCCAATGTTTTATCAAATATGCATACGATTACTTTCATAGAAAGCTTATTAAAACAAGAAAAGCTACAGTTATGTTTTGGTTCAGTGTTTATCTGTGATTATTCTGATGATTGGAGGATTAATGATAAGCCAATACTGTCCCGGAAAATGTGTGTGGCAGCTGGAAGACTCAGATACAAGATAGGCATAATTCTGTCTTTGACGTCTTTCTCCCCCACCCTGTTTTGCGAGTACTGTAAAATTATAGATCCGGTTCTGTACACAATGGCTGAAAAGATAAAGAACCTACTCTACGTATTGTAAATCCAGATAGAACTGTTCAGGGGTAGGAAGAGAAAAATGGAATGCTCTTCTCCAAAATGTGAATGCATAACATAATCAAGGTTTCCATGATCTCTCGCAAAGAGTTTGTGTAATTCTTTTGATAGCTGAGATATGCAGGACTTGATACCCTAAATATTGTTGTTCTGCATCAATTAAATAGAAATGTTATCCATATGCAAGAAGAAAGAGTCATAAATTCTCCACAAAAGAATGGCTAGAGCGAGAATTTACTGAAGTAGGAGTGTGATTACTTCTGCCTCAAACTCAGTTGTATGTGCTAAAAGCTCATGTTGGACCAGGGTCTTCAATTTATTTGAGGAAACAAAACTTTCCCAGACAGAATCAATACCTCTCACAGAGTGGTTCCTCAGGGTGTGAATAGAGCTCTTAATATGCAATGCTGGAACTATTCACCTGTGATTGGTCAGCCCAAACCTGTGTTTCAGAGTAGATATGCAAACTAAGTAGTGGTAGAACTGGACAGGAGTGGAGAGAACAGGCAGAAAGAAGTAAGGTGCATATAATAATTTTCCTCTGCTTAACACAAGCATTAGTTATCCTTGCTGACAATATACTGATAAATACATTGGTAGAAAAATTGCAGGGGAACGGTATTTTTTCATAAATCTGTAAGGGCTGTCAATATAACTAAGACTTCATCCAGTATAGCTGAGTACAGCCGTGTTGTATAAAAGCTTGTTGATTACAATATTTTGGCAACAAATTAGCTTTCCTTGGATTTAGCCCCATTGAGACCCCAGTTCTGGAAAACATCCCTTTTTGGGACACCACTTAAATAGGTGCTTAATTTTAAGCACATGCTTAAGTGCTGCCCTGAATAGGGAAGCATTTAAGCACATATTTTTTTATAGATTCATAAATCATAAAGTCACAAGGGACCATTGTGATAATCTAGGCTGATCTCCTGAATAACATACATAAACCACAGGATTATCCTGTTTGAACTAAAGTATATAATTTTAGAAAAATGTCCACTCTTGATTTAAAAATTTCCAATGATAGAGAATATACCACAACCCTGGGTAAATTATTCCAGTGATTAATTGCCCTCACTGTTAAAAATTTGTGCCTTATTTCTAATCTGAATTTGTCTAGCTTCCACTTCCAGCCATTGGATGTTGTTACACCTTTGTCAGCTAGATTGAAGAGCTCTGTTATTAAATTTTTGTTCCCCATATAGGTATTTATAGACTGTGAACAAGTCACCCCTTATTCTTCTCTTTGATAAAATAAATAGATTAATCTTAATCCTTCCACTAAAAGGCACGGTTTCCAATCCTTTAATCATTCTCTGAACCCTCTCCAATTTTCAATATTCTTCTTGAATTTGAACTTTGGACACTAGAACGGGACACAGTATTCTGGTAGTGGTCAGAGCACTGCCGAATACACAGCCAGATATAACCTTCCTACTTCTGGTCAATATTCCCCTTGTTTATAAATCACAGGCTCATACTAGCCATTTTGACCACACTGTCACACTGTGAGTTCAGGTTCAGCTGACTATCAACTGTGAACTCCAAGTTTAGCAGAGTGGCTGCTTCCCAGAGAAGAGCCCCCATTCTTTGTTCCTAGATGTTCATACTTAAATTTAAGCACCGTCTTTATGTGCTAAATTATTTAAATTCGTTCCTGAACCAGGGTCCTGACTTCTTGACTTGCCCAGAACCCCACTCATTTCAATGGGTTTCCACCTGCATCAAGTCCCTTCCAGCATCAAGGCTTTAGATAATTTTCTATAAGCCAGACTTCACACTTAGCCATTTAAACTCCACATATTGAAGCCAAATATTCACCCTCGTCCAACAACTTTGTGTTCAGATGGCGGGGGGGGGGCTTCTTCTACACTGTATCCACTTTCTCCATTAAAAAGTATTCCATTCAGTCACACAAAATGAGGCTAAATGGCCAGGCTCTGAGACAGGATTACCACAAGTGACTGAAGGTTGGACAACATGGAAAAGGAAAGATTGAATGAGAAAGACAATCAGCTCTTGAAGAAAGCACTTATCATGACTCCATGTTTCCTACTCCCTGGGCTTGGGTAACTGCTGCCATTACCAACCTTCAGACTTGGAAATTTTCTCTTGTGGCACCCCTCACTCTACTGCCTTATTCCAAAGACCCTGTACCCAGGGATGTTTCTGATAAATGCATTAGGTGTTCTTCAAAGGCTTGCAGGAAAATCCAATTACCATAGCACCACTCCAGACTTTTTTTTTTAAATAAATTCTTACTTTATTAATTACAAGCAAATCCATGAATGAACTCAGTTACTGTTCAGATATACGTTCCCTCTTTACCATCTCAAGCACAGGAAAGTCTTATCTGATCCCAGTTCAAATTTCCTTTTCAGTAGCTGTTGGGTCCTATGTGCTCCAAATATGGTCTCAAAACCACATTCCCACTAGCCTGGATGCAGTCCATGAAGAGACTAGTCTTTAGTGACTTTAGGGTCTATCCAGTCACCTTCAGCCAGTAAAATCCACCTCCAGCCAGCAATCCTCAACTATTCCTTCCACCAGTCCTCACTCAAATGTCGGCATTTGAACAAAAATTTCAGGGTGGCTCCTAGCAACCAAATGGGCTTTTACACAGTCCTCAGATGTTAAATTGCTGTCTCTTGTTCAACCATGGGTTCTACTTCCTACAATCCCATACATAAAATAACAGTAACTCAACAGATTACCTAATGTTCTCGCAGTGCTATATGACATTTATTAGTAATCTGAAAAATGCCTGGAAGCTGACTAAAGTTATTGTCCACAAATTTTCTAAATCTTTATGGAAAGATTTCCCCATTCAATACATTTGTGGAAATTCAGATTTGTGAATTCATAGACATGGGTCTTTTCAGCCAATCTTCCTCTTAAATACAGGCAGTAAAAGGATACTAACTTGAATAGTTTTTTAATTGTCTAGTTTCAACAAATTCCAGAATGTGATACAGCATCTTTTCAATAATATATACTGATATTTTTATTTTTATATTTTTAATTTTTACAATAATCTTTTCAGCAAGGAACAAACTGTCAAGACAACTTACTCAAAGCTATTGAAATTAGTGTGAAAGACCCCCATTCACTTCAATGGTTACTGGATCAGGCCCTACCTGGCTGGCAAATATAATGGGGAACATTTTTTGTTAACTTCTTTCACTTTTAGTAATGTTCGGCATTACTGATAACCTATGTCAAAATTTTCCCGACAAATATCATTTTCAAGGTAACAATAACCCATGAATTTCCTGGTCCCTTACACGCAAGCTACTTAAAATTGTCAGAGAAAAACTATATGGAATATAGCAAATATAAACAAGAGATAAAGAACCGGTTTTTAACTATAGCAAAAGGTTATTTGCCTATGTACAGGGAAGGGTTTTATACAATAGCAGCATGCCTTCTCACTTATTACAGATGTACTGGAATTACTTTTAAATGGCCAGTATCAATTTGTTTGAGCAATGCTGTATACTTCGGTGACACATACTGTATACTTTCATTTGTGCAATACTATATATTTAGGTGACACCCAGGGCACAAAGTAAATTTACAAAAAAATATAAAACAGAGTATCCTGGAGTGAATTTAATATTGACAAAAGATTAGTCTCTTGTACTGGTTTACTTAACATGCTCAAGGGGTTTATCTAACTTACTAAGAAGGCGTATCCTGTATATATTATGCACGGTAAATAGCTATTATCTCTTCAGGGTAGTTAAAACAGGGCTAGATTATTTGCCTAAAAGCATGTATTTCCCTCAGATTCAACTAAGACACAGGACAGAAATGGAGAAGAGTAAAATACAAAGTAATGAAAATAAAAACAGAAGACCTAACTTCCAAATTGTCTACTGTGACAAAGTTCCTCCTCTATCTTGGTGGGTCCTGCGCTTATTGGAGGATTTTCTTGCCTCAGAGATTCACCATGTGGGTTGAGGAACAGCCCAGAGACCTTCCCCTCTGAAAGAACCCACAGTCCAGGTCAATTGGGAGGTTTTGGGGGAACCCGGGCCTGCCCTCTACTCCGGGTTCTAGCCCAGGGCCCTGTGTACTGCAGCTGTCTATACTGCCTCCTGTAACAGCTGCATGACAGCTACAACTCCCTGGGCTACTTCCCCATGGCCTCCTCCAAACACCTTCCTTATTCTCACCACAGGACCTTCCTCCTGGTGTCTGATAACGCTTGTGCTCCTCAGTCCTCCAGCAGCACACCCTCTCACTCTCAGCTCCTTGCGCCTCTTGCTCCCAGCTCCTCATACTCCCACACTACAAACTGAAGTGAGCTCCTTTTAAAACCCAGGTGCCCTGATTAGACTGCCTTAATTGATTCTAGCAGCTTCTTCTTAATTGGCTCCAGGTGTCCTAATTAGCCTGCCTGCCTTAACTGGTTCTAGCAGGTTCCTGATTATTCTAGTGCAGCCCCTTCTCTGGTCACTCAGGGAACAGAAAACTACTCATCCAGTGACCAGTATATTTGCCCTCTACTAGACTCCTGTACCCCACTGGTCTGGGTCTGTCACATATCCCTCCCCCTGCTCAACACCAAGGGGTTGGGCAGCTTGGGACGCCAGACAATGCACATGTGACAAGCCATCGGCGTTGCCATGATGGCTCCCTGCTCTGTGTTGCACACGGAACTGGAAAGGTTGGAGGGATAAGAACCATCTGGTCACCTTTGTGTTCTTCTCCTTGTTCCGCTGCATCCATTGAAGAGGGGCATGGTCGGTCACGAGGACAAATCTGCGCCCGAGCAGGTAGTAGCGCAATGTTTCCATGGCCCATTTTAAAGCGAGGCATTCTCTCTCCACTACTGCATATTTTTGTTCCCTTGGAAAAAGTTTCTGACTGAGGTATAGAATTGGGTGTTCTTCCTCCCCGACCAACTGTGATAGAACGGCCCCCAACCCTACTTCCGATGCATCTGTCTGCAGGATAAACTCCTTGGTGAAATCAGGGGCTATCAGTACGGGGGGTTACTGCAGAGGGCAGTCCGTAGGTCTGTGAATGCTTCCTCTGCTGCGTCAGACCATCTCACCAGATCAGGTCCATGGGCTTTCACTAGGTCTGTCAGGGGGCTTTCCCTTGTGAGAAAGTGGGGGATAAATCGTCGGTAATACCCCACCACACCTAGGAACGCCCGGACTTGTTTCTTGCGACTTGGTCAGGGCCAATTTTGGATGGCCTCTAACTTGTCCACTTGGGGTTTTACCAAACCTTTACCTACAATGTAGCCAAGATATTTGGCCTCTGTAAACCCTACAGCGCACTTGGCAGGGTTTGCTGTAAGGCCAGCTCGCCTGAAGGTATCGAGGACTGCCTCCACCTTCTCCAGGTGGGTTTCCCAGTCTGGGGTATGAATGACCACATCGTCCAAGTAGGCAGAAACATAACTGTTATGCGGGCGTAATAGCTTGTCCACGAGGCGCTGGAAGGTAGCTGGGCCCCATGTAGTCCAAAAGGGAGGACAGTATATTGAAAAAGACCCTCTGGTGTAGAGAACGCAGTCTTTTCCTTTGCATATTCTGCAAGGGGAATCTGCCAGTACCCCTTTGTCAAGACTAGGGTAGTCAAGTACCGGGCATTACCCGGACGGTCCAGTAGCTCATCTATGCGAGGTATGGGGTACGCGTCAAACTGGGATACTTCGTTTAGCCGCCGGAAGTCATTGCAAAATCTTGTGGTGCCATCAGGTTTGGACACCAGCACGATTGGGCTGGACCACTGACTGTGGGATTCTTCGATGATCCCCAACGCCAGCATTTTTTTTACTTCTGCTTTTATTTCCTCCCTTTTTGCCGCTGGCACCCGATAGGGCCTCATTGTTACTCTGGCCCCAGGATTCGTGACAATGTGGTGATATGTCTCGGTTGTTCGACCCGGTTTTGTCGAGAACACATCTTGGTTCTGGAAGATCATCTCAGACACCTCATTCTTCTGGTCTGGTGTTAAATCGGGAGACACTCACCTCTTTGGAAGGCTTGTTTTCCTGGGTTAGGTCTTTTTGGACTGTTGTGCATGCCTCTTGTGCATGCCAGGGTGTCAGAAGATTAACGTGATAAATCTGTTCTTGTTTTCTGCGTCCTGTCTGCCGCACCTTGTAGGTTACTTCCCCCACGGGTTCAACCAACTCATAGGGCCCCTGCCATTGGGCCAGAAGCTTGCTTTCTGCTGTGGGTACCAACACCATAACCCGATCCCCTGGTTGGAACTGTCGCACTTTTGCCTGGCGATTGTAATGGGTTCGCTGGGCCTCCTGTGCCTTCTCCAAATGTTCCCGTACAATAGGGGTAACCCGGGCTATCCGGTCTCGCATCTGCATTACATGCTCTATTATATTTCTCCCCTCATTGTGTTCCTCTTCCCAGATCTCTTTGGCGATATCTTGTATGCCACGGGGGTGACGCCCGTATAATAACTCGAAGGGGGAAAACCCATTTGAGGCCTGAGGTACCTCCCCGATAGCGAACATAAGGTAGGGTAGTAGGGTGTCCCAATCCTTCCCATCCCGACTTACCACCTTCCTTATCATAGCCTTGAGGGTTCGGTTAAACCTTTCTACCCACCCATCAGTCTGCGGATGGTAGACCGAAGTTCTCAGGGTATGTATATGGAGCAGCGTACAGAGGTCCTTCACTAGCTTCGACATAAATGGGGTTCCTTGGTCGGTTAATATCTCCTTCGGTAGCCCCATTCGGGCAAAGATCCCCACCAGCTCTTTGGCTATAGTTTTAGAGGCCGTGTTCCGCAGGGGGACGGCTTCTGGGTAGCGAGTAGCATAGTCCAAAACAACAAGTATATATTGGTGTCCCCGAGCCATCTTCTCCAGGGGTCCCACTAGGTCCATGGCTATTCGCTCAAAGGGGACCTCTATGATGGGAAGGGGTACTAAGGTGCCCTCAAGTGGGGACGGGGACTGTGTAGCTGACATTCCGGGAAGGAGGCACAGTACCTCCACACTTCTTCATGTACTCCGGGCCAGAAGAACCGTCGTAGGACTCGTGCCAGGGTCTTCTCTACCCTCAAATGCCCCCCAAAAAGATGACTATGAGCAAGACTTAATACAGCGTTCTGGTGTTTTTGAGGTACTAGGATCTGCTGTACCTTCTGCCCCTGTACTGGTGCAACCCAGTATAAGAGATCCTTCTTCATTATGAAGTAGGGTCCTGGTCCCTGGGTTTTCCCTTCCACGGGGACCCCATCTATTTCAGTTACCTCCTTCCTAATGTTGTCATACCTTGGATCTTCTGCCTGGTCCCGTCCAAAATTTCCTCTCCCGGGGCTAATCTGCCCAAGATCTAGGGGCCCAGTCTCTGTTGCCTCTACTGGTTCAGAAGCATTAGGGTGGGGGTCAGACTCAGGTGCTTCTCCCTCCTGCATGGCCTCCTTTTCAGCTGCGCAGGTCCGCCTACCTACAAGAGCAACCCTCTGGCTTTTGGTCAGTATTCGGGTTCCCAAGGCCTTAGCTGCCCTTCTTTCCCTTTTTGTCTTTCTACCCTGTCTGGGAGTGGAGAACAAATCTGGGGATATTTCAGAGAAGATTGGGGGTTGACAATCTGCTGTGGATGCCTCACCAATTTTTGGGTCCCCATTTTTCTCCAATCCCCCTACTGGGAGTAAGTTTCCAAACCCTGGGAAGTCCCTCCCTATGAGCACCGGGTATGGGAGTTTAGGAACTACACCTGCTGCTACCTCAGTAGTGTTCCCTTGGATCTCGATTTTTACTGGGATGGTGGGGTAGTAGCTAACTGTCCCATGGACACATGTTATCCCCGTATGTTTAGCCTGTAGCAGCTGACTACGCTTCACGAGCTTCCCTGAGATAAGCATGATAGCACTCCCTGAATCAACCAGTGCCGTGGTCCCTACCCCATTTAGTTTCACTGGTCTGGTATACATATGTGGGGTTAGTGAGACCCCCACAAGGTGGATTAGGGAGCATGGATCTGCCCAGTTCCCCAGGTTACACTGCATAGGCTCCTCAGCATTGGGACACTGTGCAGCTATGTGTCCCCACTCCCCGCAGGCATAACATCTGTATGGAGCCCTAGGCGTTCCCCGGTCTCTTGGTTTGGGCAGTCTAACATCACGATCCTCTTCTCCCTCAGTGCGCCAACTATTTGTGGCCTCTGATGGGCCTTCAGCCTCTCTCTTTTTCCACCTGGGCCCTCCTGGTGGCCCAATCACCCGAACTTTAGGGCTTGGTGCTACTAGTTTAACCCAGGGTGCCTCTTCCTTAACTGGTCGGGTCAGCTCCCTCGCTGTCCTTCGCCTCTCTACCAGGGCGACAACCTCGTCATAGGTGGAGGGTTCGTTCTGGCTTACCCAGGCACGAAGGTCTGGTGGTAGTCCCCTCATGTATCGGTCGATGACCAGAACCGCTAGTATCTCTTCCGGACTCCGGGACTCTGTTTGCAACCACTTTCGTGAGAGATGGATGAGGTCATACAATTGGGACCGCGGGGTTTTGTCTTCCTGGTACCTCCAACCGTGATACTGCTGGGCCCGCACTGCTGTCGTTACCCCAGATCTGGCCAGGATCTCTGCTTTCAGCTGCGGGTAGTCTGCCGCAGCCTCTTCAGGCAGATCATGGTAGGCCTTCTGGGCCTCCCCACACAGGAATGGGGCAAGGATGCCAGACCACTGATCTCGAGGCCAGGCCTCCCGTAGGGCTGTCCTCTCAAAGGCCAGAAAGTATGCCTCTACATCATCCTCCCGTGTCATTTTCTGCAGCCAATGGCTGGCCTGTATGATCTGCGTCCCATCATGGCCGTGATTCTGCTCTGTAAGGGACTTTACCTGGTTTACCAGTTCCCGCAACATAGCTTGGTCTTGAGCAGCCTGGTCCATCAGCAGGCGATTAGTCTCTTGCTGCAGCAGCACTGCCTCCTGTTGGGCGGCTGCCTGGACACAGGTAGCCTCCTGCTGGGCCACCGTTGCTTGTATCAGTGCCCGCACTACGTCATCCATTGTGGTGAAAAAAATAAAACCTCTCCCTTGTTTTTTGTTTTTTGCTTTTTGTTTAAATCACCCTCCTTCTTCCGCCATGCTGTGCGCCCCAAGATCCCACTCCTGACACCAGTGTGACAAAGTTCCTCCTCTATATTGGTGGGTCCTGCGCTTATTGGAGGATTTTCTTGCCTCAGAGATTCACCATGTGCGTTGGGGAACAGCCCAGAGACCTTCCCCTCTGGAAGAACCCACAGTCCAGGTCAATTGGGAGGTTTGGGGGGAACCCGGGCCCGCCCTCTACTTCAGGTTCCAGCCCAGGGCCCTGTGGACTGCAGCTGTCTATACTGCCTCCTGTAACAGCTGCATGACAGCTACAACTCCCTGGGCTACTTCCCCATGGCCTCCTCCAAACACCTTCCTTATTCTCACCACAGGACCTTCCTCCTGGTGTCTGATAACGCTTGTGCTCCTCAGTCCTCCAGCAGCACACCCTCTCACTCTCAGCTCCTTGCACCCCTTGCTCCCAGCTCCTCATACTCCCGCACTACAAACTGAAGTGAGCTCCTTTTAAAACCCAGGTGCCCTGATTAGCCTGCCTTAATTGATTCTAGCAGCTTCTTCTTAATTGGCTCCAGATGTCCTAATTAGCCTGCCTGCCTTAACTGGTTCTAGCAGGTTCCTGATTACTCTAGTGCAGCCCCTTCTCTGGTCACTCAGGGAACAGAAAACTACTCATCCAGTGACCAGTATATTTGCCCTCTACCAGACTCCTGTACCCCACTGGTCTGGGTCTGTCACACTACCCAGTACAAAATTAATGAAATGTTTGACCACGTGGACTGTATTAGAGCAAAGACCAACATTTCAGGGATGCAATTGAAAAAATATTTTCCTCGGGTGCAGGAATAACACACCTGATGGAAGGTCATCATCTTTCATCATCTTTGCCTACCTACTCCTGTTCCCCCAAATCCATCTGTTCACCAAGTTCATCTCATGAAATGGAATATACACCTGAAACCACCTAGAATACAAACAAGACTAAGTAAATAATAGCTGTGAAAAATAATGATTAGTTAGCAGGAAAAGCAGCGGCCACACATATGTATGTGCAGGCTTGTTAAATGCAACCAATCACTCAAGACCTTATTCAAAGCTCATTGAAGTCACTGAGTGTTTTCATTGACTTCAGTGGGCTTTGTATCATGCCCATTCAAAGCATGAGCTCTTCAAAAACTAAGTGAAGCAGCATTTCCCAATAAAATGCAGCCTTTCTACGTCACTGGAATGACATGTTCATGGTGAAAGTCAGTTTCAGGATAACTGTTAAAAATGGGTCCTTCCTCTATTTCTTTCTCTTGTTTGGTCTCTTGTTCACTCCTCTGGTGAGTTTACCTTATGTAACTCAGCCCTCACTGGAAAAGAACCCTTTCTTCCTTGGCCTTGGACTGAGACAGGAGTGGAGTGCCCCAGCTTTCAGAACTCTTCCCTTAAACTCCCATTTTTAGGTAATCTGGATGTTTTTTCTTCAGTGGCAAAACTGCAGTGGAGGTGTTTGGAAAATGGCTTTCTCCATCCCCCATCCACAATGGAAAGTGTTGCTGATAACAAAATAAAATTGTTTGTAAAAATGTTCCATAAACAATTTGAACTTTTGCTTTTCTGTATTCAGATTTTTAGTTTTTTGATCGAAAGTCAAAGCAGACACTTTGCAGAAAGTGCACTTTGCAGGTAGTGAAAAACAATTTTGACAGAAATTTTTTAAGCGTGTAGACATTCAAAACCTATAACCAAATCCCCTTGCAAAATAAGATTTTTTTAAAAAAAGAGATAAAAATACTTTAAACAAACAAATTATTGTCTCATCAGATCAAGATTCATTTATCCCAAATGCTAATTAGATTTTAGATTAAGTTACGGAAATATGGTCAAAGGTAATTCCTTCCATGGTACGTATAGCAATCTGGCCTTCTGCCCTCTACTCAAAAGCCAACTTCCTCCTCTTTTGTTTCCTGCCAAAGAGCTACCTTAGTATGAGTCTCTGCTCCTTTAAGAAAATCATTATCCCCATTTGTCACAGACCTGGCTGAGCTACCCTAATGGTTGATCACCAGACTGTGATAATCAGACCCAACTCTGGATCCCATGTGTATCCAAGCCAGCTTCACCTTGGCAGAGTCCAGAAGACTTCCTGTCTCGTTCCCTTCCTTGATTTGTGGGACTCAGCTGTCTAATGGCCCTAGTTCCTGAAACCAGTGCTGCACCTCCAAGAATCCCCAATTACTTGTACATTCTCCCCATAGATCCATCTCCATGGGCACTTGGTTTATAGTTTAACTCTTTGGGGACACATGACAAGTAAAATAGGTACACAGGCTTTGCAAAGAAACTTCTTAAATATACACACTTTATTCCTGAACAGCCCAGGAGAGTTACACATCTAAGCAAAACAATAAATGCCTGAACACAATCTGCCCATGAGAGACACCATTCTTGAGAGAGTCTTTGCATTTGGTCAGTGTCATTAAATGAAGGCAAAGCGCCTCCTGTCTCTTCTTCTCCAGCTGTGTCTTCCGTTTCTGGTAATAAACTGCCTCCTCTTTTGAGAGAGCATGGCACTTTTAAAAGCAGCCTCTGACACATTTTCTGTTTCTTTTCTCCTGCTGGTGACTTTCTGTGCTCCAACCTCTGCCATTAAAATGCAATGGCTCTACCAGTAACAACACCATCTTCCCACCAGGTGTTGGTCTGACCACACCTAACACTGTAAGTGTATGCATAAGGTGTTAGGTGTTGTCAAAACAACAATATAAAAGAGGTTCCCTGGTAGGGTAAAAGTGGGAAGACCTCAAGGGACAACTCCATGGGAAATCCCAGGAGGAACCATTCCTCTATCAATGATCATCTGTTGAAAGATGATAAAATGAACTAATTGGCTACAAGGATAGGACTATTGAATGTTGATAGCCCCTTTTCAGATTCCTAGACACAGTTAGTTTCTGCTAACAAAATGGATGTTCTAATCCACACGGAAAGTTACAATCATAAATACAATGAGGAGTCCGGTGGCACCTTAAAGACTAACAGATTTATTTGGGCATAAGCTTTCATGGGTAAAAAACCCACTTCTTCAGATGCATGGAGTGAAAATTACAGATACAGGCATAAATATACTGGCACATGAAGAGAAGGAAGTTACCTTACAAGTGGAGAACCAGTGTTGACAAGGCCAATTCAGTCAGGGTGGATGTGGTCCACTCCCAGTAATTGATGAGGAGGTGTCAATACCAAGAGAGGGAAAATTGCTTTTGTAGTGAGCCAACCACTCCCAGTCACTATTCAAGACCAAATTAATGGTGTTAAGTTTGCAAATGAATTGTAGCTCTGCAGTGCAAAACAAAAAGGAATTCATAAACCAACATAGAGGTATTTCCCAATCTGTCACATTGTTCTTTCATTACACTCCAGCAAGAATCTATTAACATAATTACAATGACCTATTCTGGCTGCAGATGTATTTCCTGAAGAGACAGCCCATTCTCCCTACCCCAGTCCAGTTTTACCAGTTCTTAGTTTGCATGTCTACTCTTAAACACTAGTCACAGTGACATTTGGGCTCAGTAATTACAGGTGAAGAGTTCTGGTATGGAGTATTAAAATATTTATTCACACCATGATGGCCCCCCTGTGAGAGATATTGAATGTGTCTGAGCCCTGGTCTACACTATGAGTTTAGGTCAAATTTAGCAGCGTTAGATCGATTTAACCCTGCACCCATCCACACGACGAAGCCATTTTTGTCGACTTAAAGCGCTCTTAAAATCGATTTCTGTACTTCTCCCCGACAAGGGGATTAGCACTGAAATCCACATCACCGGGTCGAATTTGGGGTAGTGTGGACGCAATTGGACAGTACTGGCCTCCGGGAGCTATCCCAGAGTGCTCCATTGTGACCGCTCTGGACAGCACTCTCAACTCAGATGCACTGGCCAGGTAGACAGGAAAAGCCCCACGAACTTTTGAATTTCATTTCCTGTTTGGCCAGTGTGGCAAGCTGATCAGCACAGGTGACCGTGCAGAGTTCATCAGCAGAGGTGACCATGGAGTCCCAGAATCGCAAAAGATTTCCAGCATGAACCCAATGGGAAGTACTGGATCTGATTGCTGTATGGGGAGATGAATCCATGCTATCAGAACTCCGTTCCAAAAGACGAAATGCCAAAATATTTGAAAAAATCTCCAAGGGCATGAAGGACAGAGGCTATAACAGGGACCCGCCGCAGTGCCGCGTGAAACTTAAGGAGCTCAGGCAAGCCTACCAAAAAACCAAAGAGGCAAACGGCCGCTCCAGGTCAGACCCCCAGACATGCCGCTCCTAAGATGAGCTGTATGCAATTCTAGGGGGTGCCCCCACCACTACCCCACCCCTGTTTGTGGACTCTTGCAAGGGGGGAGTCTCACGCAACAGAGAGGAGGATTTGGGGGATGAGGAAGATGAGGAGGAGGAGGAGGGTAGTGCACAGCAGGCAAGCAGAGAAACCGTTCTCCCCGACAGCCAGGAACTGTTTATCACCCTGCAGACAATACCCTCCCAAACCTCCCAAGGCGGGAACCCAGACCTTGAAGGCGGAGAAGGCACCTCTGGTGAGTGTACCTTTGTAAATATAATACATGGTTTAAAAGCAAGCATGTTTAATGATTAATTTGCCCTGAAGACTTGGGACGCATTCACCGCCAGTGCAGCTACTGGAATGTATTCAAGCAACATCTGTTCTTTATCTCTCTCTGTGTTATCCTCAGGAGAGTGATATCATTCATGGTCACCTGGTTGAAATAGGGAAATTTTATTAAGGGGACATTCATTCCCACATGTTATGAAGGTTAAAGAAGCCAAAAGACTGTGGCTTACCATGGCTGCCTGCAAGCCGAATTCTGTTGCCCGGCCCTGCGTGTGTGATCTCTCACACCAAACCGGCAGGCCCTCAATATAAGAGGCAAAATGCAACCTTGTACCAAAAGCACATGTGCTATGTAATGTTAACAGCTTGGTTCACTGTGAAAGAGTCTACGCATTGTTCTCTAAAATGTGTCTTTTTAAATACTACTTTCCCTTTTTTTCCCTCCCACAGCTGCAAATGTTTCAACGCTCCCCTATCATCTCCGTCCAAGAGGCTGGCGCAGATAAGAAGGCGAAAAAAATGCACTCGCGATCAAATGTTCTCTGAGCTCATGCAGTCCTCCCACACTGAAAGAGCTCAGCAAAATGCGTGGAGGCAGACAATGTCAGAGTCCAGGAAAGCACAAAATGAACGTGAGGACAGGAGGGACACGCGAGAGGACAGGTGGTGGGAGCAAGAGGAGAGGTGGCAGGAGCAAGATGATAGGTGGCGGCAACTTGATGAGAGGAGGCAGGATGCAATGCTGAGGCTACTGGAGGATCAAACTGATATGCTCCAGCGTATGGTTGAGCTGCAGGAAAGGCAGCAGGAGCACAAAATGCCGCTGCAGCCCCTGTGTAACCGACCACCCTCCTCCCGAAGTTTCGGTTTATGTGCTGGCTGCCAAGGTGGGCCGGTCCCAAGATAGGGATATGCATTCTGTCTATCACCCCACCACAGTTAGGGAATCCCATTGCAGCAAAGCCATCCACTATGACCTGCACATTTCCCAGAGTCACTACACTTGATAGCAGCAGCTCAGTGATTGCGTTGGCTATTTGGATCACAGCAGCCCCCACAGTAGATTTGCCTACTCCAAATTGATTCCTGACTGACCGGTAGCTGTCTGGCATTGCAAGCTTCCAGAGGGCTATCGCCACTCACTTGTGAACTGTGAGGGCTGCTCTCATCTTGGTATTCTTGCGCTTCAGGGCAGGGGAAAGCAAGTCACAAAGTTCCATGAAAGTGCCCTTATGCATGCGAAAGTTTCGCAGCCACTGGGAATCATCCCAGCCCTGCAACACTATGTGGTCCCACCAGTCTGTGCTTGTTTCCTGGGCCCAGAATTGGCATTCCACGGCATGAGCCTGCCCCATTGCTACCAGGATGTCCAAATTGCTGGGGCCCATACTTTGAGAGAAGTCTGTGTCCATGTCCTCATCACTCTCGTCACCAAGCTGCTATCGCCTCCTCACCTGCTTTTTCAGGTTCTGGTTCTGAACATACTGCAGGATAATGCGCGAGGTGTTTACAATGCTCATAACTGCAGCGGTGATCTGAGCGGGCTCCATGCTTGCCGTGGTATGGCGTCTGCAGGACAGCAGGAGAACAGAGTTGCAGAGGAAGCAGTGGCTAACGACGGATGCCACGAGAATAGATATTTATAGAGAGATGCCACGATAATAGATATTTATAGAGAACGATGAGAGGACCTGCGAGGTGGATTCATGGCACCAGGAGAGCAGAGTTGCAGCGGAAGCAATCGTTCGATGATGATGGTTAGCAGTCCTACCGCACCGTCTGCTGAAAGCAGTATGGTGTCGGCACGGAAAAAAGGCGCAAAACTATTGTCTGCCATTGCTTTCACGGAGGGAGGGGCAACTGACGAAATGTACCCAAAACCACCCGCAACAATGTTTTTTTGCCCCATCAGGCATTGGGAGCTTTACCCAGAATTCCAATGGGAGGCAGAGACTGCGGGAACTGTGGGATAGCTACCCACAGTGCAACGCTCCGAAAATCGATGCTAGTCATGGTACTGTGGACGCACTCTGCCAACTTAATGCGTTTAGTGGGGACACACACAATTGACTGTATAAAATCGCTTCCTACAAAATCGACTTCTATAAATTCGACCTAATTTTTTAGTGTAGACATACCCTGAGAAAGTTTTGTTTTCTCAAGGAAATTTAAGCCTCCTATCCAACATGAATTGTTAGGATATATAACTAAGTTTAGGGGCAGAGGCATATTATCCCACATCACACTTCTAAAATATGATTAATAATTGGTAACGTTGCCACAATAACCAAACACTGCCATTAACATATTGAAAATTGAGAAGTCAGCTGTGCTCAGCTTTGGGAAATCCTGTTCTGTACTTGACTTGTTTCACTATACAACATGACCATAAGTGCTAATGAGGGCATGGTGACAGACTAAAAATATAGTTCTGCGCTGAAAGGTGATTCTAATAATGATCTTACTCAACAGGTCTGTTCTAGTGCTAGCTTTTGTAGCCAAACTACAACGTATTACTGCTTTTTTACTTCCATTAGCCATGTTGAACCAACACAGCTAACTCTGAATGACTACAGATTGAATTCTGTCATCTGAATCAACAGAATTGTCCAGTAAGTCCTGCTCAATTATACTTGTGCAACCCTACTAAAGAAAATAGGGTTGCACAGGTGTTGGTGAAAGTCTAAATCATTATTACTCATGATGATGCATAAATTGGGGAAAAGAAGCATGATTCTCAGAGTCCAAACTGAATTTGCATGGCTGAGTTAGAAAGAACATCTATTTGTAAACTAACCATAGCTGATGCAGAAACAGAGTCAATAATAACACCTCTGTGGTAGATAAACATAGCCAGATATTTGCCACTGGTAATCCAGTTAAAACAGAGCCCACAATATAGTCATGAAACATGTGCTTCTTTCTCACTACTCCATTTTATGTTTTTTTCCCCCTCCTATTTGTTTTGGTAGTTTTCCCTTTTTCATGCTCTGTCCATGGTGCTGCAGATAAAACCTTTTCTGATCTCAGGCAGACATTTTCTGGTAAGCTGATTTGTTTGAGTACCAATTATCTGCTCAGCCTATGGAAATTTGGGGCCAAATCGTCAACTGGTGTAAATTTCATTGGAATTAATGGAGCTACACCAATTTACAACAGTCAAGATTCTGGCCTTTAAGATCATTTATTAGGTGACCTGATTTTTGGTCTCTGATCAAGATTTTCTAAAAAGGAAGTTCTGACAATGATGCATGGTATTTTGCACATGCAGAACTTCATGTTACAGGAATCAGAGTTCTTCAAGAAATTCATGGTTACTGTGCTGAATATTTCTCCCTGTGTGTCCACAGTCAAGAGTGTTGCTTCAGAGACTTCTAAACAGTACACCATGATATTCAATGTTTGATGGGTCAATGGTATATTAAATAATATTCAAGAACTCTCTTTGTTGAAACACTGTCCTAAATTAGCCAGAATGAACAAAGGTCACGTTGTCAATGTGAATGTCAGCTCCATGGATCGGAGGTTGAAAGCATGCAATGTGGACATCAGGTAAGCATGCATGGGAGGAATGTAACTAACAGGATGACCACTTCTCTCTCTCCGCAGCCAAGCAGCCCTCCCCCATGTTCTTCCTCCCCATGGCACTGTGTATCTGTGCAAGGGGTTTGGCTTGAGGACTTATGCAGCAGATGTCAACTCAGTGGAAGGTTGGTCAAATATTTTCTGTCCAAAATTGTTTTTTTAAGGAAAACTGCAGTTTGATTGACTGAAGATTTTCACAAAAAGTGTCTTCTTTCCATGGGAATTTTCATTTTTTCAGCAAAAGATTTAGCAAAAACATCAGTTTTTATGGAATTTTTTTTTTATCAGGTCTACTAGAAGGCCAGTGGGGGGAAAGCAGGCTGCAACCTGTGACAGGCCTGGTGGAGCGGTGGTCCTTCAGGCACATACACTCCTAACCCGCTGTTAATTTCAGAAGCTCAGCTGGCTGATGGAACATTTTCAAGTGACGAGTCTTCAAGGGTTCATATAAAAATGGAGACAAAACACAAACTTTGGGGACAATCTGGGTGTTCCAGGACACATCGTCAGAGTGTTCCTTGTTAAATTTCTCCCTCCCTCCCATTTCTTCCCACTTCTACACCATATTGTCTGTCTCACTCCTTTCCTCACACTCCCCTCCATGTTGGTTCTCTCTTGTCTGACCTCTTGCCTCCCCCACAAGGTTGTCACCCCTTCCACTCCCAATTTCCCAACTCAAGGGAATGGCATCATCCCTAAAAAAAGGATCCAGGTCTGGGTCTAGATTTAATACAGTCCTTCTTCCTGCCCTGCAGAAAATGCTGACAGACGGCAAAATCACCAGTCCCACTTTTAGCAATTATATGAGAGAAGGGAAAGGCACCCCATGTTTAGCATCCACACTTGAGAGTTAATCCAGCCTTATATAAGACCACTATCTATGTAAATTAATTTGAAAGCTTAACAACTGTGGCCATCTCTCTTCATATCAGTTTCATAGTGAGTGGACTTTACGTAATTAGTAGGTACTCAGATGATGTCCCTTAAATAATTCATTTCCTGATGAGAAAGATTTGCCTTTTCACCTCTATTTCCTTGCTACTTTAAACATAACCTATGTACACAGTATCTTTATAGACACTAGCAATATGTTGTTCTCATGGTGTAAAAGTTATTTCAACACATTGGAAAAAGCAAATAAATGTGACCACTGGAATGCGTCAAGAAAAAACAATATGCTACTAGTTATGCAACTGCTCCCAGGGAGATCCAAATACTGATTGTGATGAATAAAAACAAACAAATGTGATTCAAAGAAATTGTTTGCATTCAAACAAATCAGAGTTAGAAGACATTTGTCTATTCCCTCTGCAATTGCAGGATTTCTTCCTACCGTGTATTTTCTACTTTTTCCAGTCTATTTCTAAGTGACTCAAGTGATGGAGCTTCCATTAGGTGACTCTTCCACAGAATATTCACATATTCATCCAGAATTTTCCTTTCTGCAATTTCATTCCATTACTCCAGGATCCCAGAAATAATTTGATTGTCAAATCCGCTTTAGTCGTCATCTATCTAAGCTATATAGATGTACCTCTTTTAAATTTTTAATTAATCCCTCCAGCACCTTAATTATTTTTCTCTTCCTTAATTTCCTCCATTTCATGGATCTCTTTCTTGTTTTGAGGTGCCCAAAATTATAGGTTACATTCATAGTGTGGTCTCTATTGTGAAGAGAGTTAAATAACACATTCAGTAAGTATACTGTGGTTGCCATTAAGAAAAACAACAGGTATAATTAGTTAATATATTATGTTGTCCAGGACAACACAGTACTGTTCAGTAACTGTAGAACTGTGGTGAATGAGATACCATAGTGTGGTAAAAAGAACGAGGAGTACTTGTGGCACCTTAGAGACTAACAAATGTATTTGAGCATAAGCTTTCGTGGGCTAAAACCCACTTCATCGGATGCATGCAGTGGAAAATACAGTGGATGGGAGTGGATGGGTCATTATACAAAATAAAAACTGTTTCCCCATGCTAATTTTTCCCCTACTGTTACTCACACTTTCCTGTCAACTGTTGGAAATGGGCCATCCTGATTATCACTACAAACGTTTTTTTTCTTCTGCAGATAATAGCTCACCTAAGAGCTCACCTTAATTAATTACTCTCATTACAGTTGGTATGGCAACACCCATTTTTCATGTTCTCTGTGTATATATATCTTCCTACTGTATTTTCCACTGCATGCATCCGATGAAGTGGGTTTTAGCCCATGAAAGCTTATGCTCAAATAAATTTTTTAGTCTCTAAGGTGCCACAAGGACTCCTCGTTCTTTTTGCTGATACAGACTAACACGGCTACCACTCTGAAACCTGGCATAGTGTGGTAATTATTGGTACATTTTTATTTTTAAAATTGACAACCACTTACCTGCTTTTATGTATGTATGCACTACAGACTGTACATTACATTCAAATTTCATATACTCTGGATTGTATAACCTAGGGCTTGTCTACACTACCCGCCAAATCGGCGGGCAGCAATCAATCCAGCAGGATTTGATTTATTGCGTCTCTTAAAGACACGATGAATCAACCGCTGAGCGCTCTCCCACCGACTCCGGTACTCCACCAGAACGAGGAGCGCAAGCGGAGTCAACAGGAGAGCATCAGCTGTCGACTTACCGCAGTGAAGACACCGTGGTAAGTAGATCTAAGTACGTCTATTCACGTAGCTGAAGTTGCGTATCTTAGATCGACCCCACACAATAGTGTAGACGAGCCCCTAGAGTTCATTGTATTCTACAGGGCATAAAAAATTAGGATACAGCAACTAGGGTGGGAGTAGAGGGTGCAGTAGAGAAAAAAAGGATATCAAAGCAGCTAAGCCTCCTGCTGTTATGCCATCTAAAAGACAGGGAAATGAGTATTAACCCACATACACTTAGCATAGAAAGAAGCTCAGTAAGTCTGTCAGTCTTTCTAATGATTGTACATAAAAGTAAGGCATGACAAGAGGAAAGGTTAAAAGGAGAGATGGCTGAGAAGATTGCACGTAAGGACTATATGGATCAAATGGCTTACAATGCATTTATACTGGAAGAACTAGATTTCTAAAGGACTGTTAATGTGATTTGGAGACTTTTTATATCTAGGTTACCCATTCAGATCAAACCCAGATCATGGCAGTAACCAAAAGTCATTACTGTATGTTGATATTTTAGTGGTCTATGTGACATCTACATGGTGTTTTCAGTACAATTCTTAGTAGACAACAGATAAGTGTCCATCTCAGTAAAATCATAATCACAGCTAGCATGAATTGATACCTTTGTGTTTGTTTCAGTAGAGATATCTAGGATTAAATGGGCGTGGAGACTGAGGTTGCCCTTTCAATCCTAGAATTGGTTCCACTATGTCAGGACTGAAATACAATGGTGAGGTGAGGAGGAGAAGCTTGAACTGCCACTGCTTGTACTCTACCTGTTCTGTGGATATATGAGCGCTTCAGACATACAGCTTCCATCATATATTGTGTTTCAGAATGCAGTTCTCCAAATATATGTAGATGTGTGCACCTACATAACACTACAATCATTTTCAGAACAGTGTTAAAAAGTAGTGTAGACTCACATACTGTACATACTCACATACTGTACAGTATCAGGGGGTAGCTGTGTTAGTCTGTATCCACAAAAACAACGAGGAGTCCAGTGGCACCAGTCCCTATTCAAGGTTGTAGATCATTGATGATGTGCTGGAGAGGTTTTAGCTGGGGGCTGTATGTGATGGGCAGTGGTGTTCTGTTATTTTCCTTGTTGTGACTGTCCTGTAGTAGGTGACTTCTGGGTACCTGTCTCGCTCTGTCAAATCTGTTTCCTCACTTCCCCAGGTGGGTATTGTAGTTTTAAGAATGCTTGATAAAGATGTTGTAGGTGTTTGTCTCTGTCTGAGGGATTGGAGCAAATTCAGTTTTATCTTAGGGCTTGGCTGTAGACAATGGATCATGTGATGTGTCCTGGATGGAAGCTGGAGGCATGTAGGTAAGTATAGCGGTCAGTAGGTTTCCAGTATAGGGTGGTGATTATGTGACCATCACTTATTTGCACTGTAGTGTCCAGGAAGTGGATCTCTTGTGTGGACTGGTCCAGGCTGAGGTTGATGGTGGGGTGGAAATTGTTGAAATCCAGGTGGAATTCTTCAAGGGCGTCCAAGGAAAATAACAGAACACCACTGGCCATCACGTACAACCCCCAGCTAAAACTTCTCCAGCACATCATCGAAGATCTACAACCTATCCTGGAAAACAATACCTCACTCTCACAGACCTTAGGAGCCAGGTCAGTCCTTGCTTACACACAGCCCCCCAACCTGAAGCAAATACTCACCACATCACAGAACCACTAACCCAGGAACTAATGCCTGTAAGAAACCCCGTTGCCTACTCTGTCCCCATATCTACTCTAGTGACACCAGAGGACCCAAAACACGAGTCACATCATTGGGGCTCATTCACCTGCACATCTACTAATGTGATATATGCCATCATGTGACAGCAATGCCCCTCTGCCATGTACACTGGCCAAACCGGACAGTCTCTACGTAAAAGAATAAATGGACACAAATCAGACATCCGGAATAGTAACATACAAAAGCCAGTAGGAGAACACTTCAATCTCCCTGGACATTCTATAACAGATTTAAAAGTAGCCATACTTGAACAAAAAACTTTCAAAAATAGACTTCAAAGAGAAACTAAATTTCAGAACTAAAATTCATTTGCAAATTTAACACCATTAATTTGGGCTTGAATAGGGACTGGGAATAGCTGGCTCACTACAAAAGCAACTTTCCCTCTCCTGGTATTGACACCTCCTCATCAATTACTGGGAGTGGACTACATCCACCCTGATTGAATTGGCCCTGTCAACACTGGTTCTCCACTTGTAAGGTAACTCCCTTCTCTTCATGTGTCAGTATAATAATGCCTGCATCTGTAATTTACACTCCATACATCTGAAGAAATGCGTTTTTTACCAACGAAAGCTTATGCCCAAATAAATCTGTTAGTCTTTAAGGTGCCACTGGACTCCTCGTTGTTTTTATACTGTACATACAGAGCTCATGATTTCCATTCCTGATTTTAACTTCATTATTACTGAACAAAATTTCTATATTAATACACAAAATCTTTGTTATGAAACAATTAAGGGTAATATACACACAACATACCTAATACAAACCCACAAAAGCAAAGAAATAAAAAGTTGCACCATCTAGCAGTATATACCTTCAGTTCCTCCATTCATAGGCACACAACTTACCACTACTACAACTACCCTACTACACAGCCCACACACCACAACCTTAACTCTGCCTTCCCCTGGGGATGCCAGTTTATAAGTATCCCCTTTTATTAAAATACTCTCAAACATAATCAAAAAGGAAATTTACCAAATTTACTTAAAATTTTCACCTTTAAGCTAAGAATAATAAACATGACAAAATTTAAACCTAAGCAGAATTTTTTAGAAAGCTAGAAGCAATAGCAAATATTATATAATTAGATCACAGATTCAAAATGTCCATACACTGAGCCCTCACTCAAAAGATCTTGACAAAATGGCAGGGCAGTGGTGGGGACCCTCTTCTTGAACTGGAAAGCAACTTTGAAATCTGGTGGCCCAAGTCAAGGGAGGTAGGGCTTGTTTTGGGATTGGACACAGAAAGGAGCAAAAGGTCTTTGAAAAGGAATATTGTCAGAGGAACTGTAATTTCATGAAGTCTCAAATGGTTCATGTAAATATCCACATTTTTTGATGCATGACTCAGATGTGATATTAGTTTATTCTTGGATCTGAATAGCTTAAATATTTTAAAATGTCTCCAACACCGCTCAGATCTGGAAAATGGCATGTCTTTCTATGATAGAGTTAAGTACAGGAGTCTTATTAAAAAGGTTTTATAATCCAAAGTAAACAGGTGGGGTAAGAAATTCCATCATGTGCCAGCCACCACCTAGTTTCTTAAAGGAACAAACAATAAATGTTTCAGTCTGCGTTGAAGGAGTTGACGACAGCTGCTTGCCACGAACTGATAAAAGCCAGCTATGTTTATGAGGTGGCAAAGGTGTGTTCTGCACCTAATTTCCCTGAAGCTTTTTTGATTTATAGTGAGTTCCTGTTGTAGACTAACTAAGCTCCGGTTTGCAAGCCATTTCCTTATTGCAGCTTTATGAATGTAAGGGAGCATCATGCAAGGTAACTCATTTTTAACTTCAATCTGAAATAGACCATTTTCATGCATGGTTACATGGCAACTCCATGTCCTTCATATATCCATCAGGACCAGTCACAGAGGTCTGACAATAGTGCTTTTGTTCTGAGCTGCTCCACACCCCATTGTACAATATGTTTTATTGTGATTAGAGTATTAAAATGAAATGACAATGAAAATGGCTCAGTGAGATAATAATACATTTATAGAAGCATGTAAATTAGAAATGGAAAAACAAATTACGTCCTTTATCTTCCTACAAATGCAGGCTTGATCCCTACAATATATTTCTTAGTGATTTATTAAATACTTCTTTAATCTCTAAATTTCTATTTTACATGTATTATAACATTTATTTATTATTAATTATTACTAAAATTTAGTGTGCAATATTTCAAAAGTGTTTAGCACTGGTCTAATTCGATCCCCACTGAAATCCATGGGAGTTTTTCCATTAACTTCAACAGGAGCAGAGCTCTGAGATTATAAAACCAGAAGGGACCACTGTGATCATCCAGTCTGACCACGAGAGACTCCCACGGCTAGGCTAATTCCCCGTCAACAACTGGAAGGAAGTACCGAGGCAGTGTGGTCCCCCGCCACCTCGGAGAGGGACAAGCCTCGTCCAAACCCCTCTAGACTTTGTGGAGAATGTGGGAAGCGGTCCCCCGATCCCTGAGAAGGGTTCTGAGGAGGAACATGCCCAGGACGACCATGGATAAGGACAAGCTCATTAAGTTCCTGGCCAAGAGCCAGCAGCAGTAGCAGGCAGCCCCGCTCCAACAGCAGCAGCAGTTGGTCAAGCAGTTAGGGGCACAGCAGCCACAGCTGATTTTGGAGCTGGGACACCAAAACAGGGACCACCAGCAACAATGCCTGCAGCAGCTGGCGACTCTGCTCCCCCATCCTGCGGAACCCCAGCCTGGAGATGCTGCTGGGCCATCTAGCGTAGCCCCGCTGATCCGGCTGACCAAGATGGGCGCCAATGATGACCCCGAGGCCTTCCTCATAACCTTTGAGAGGATGGCATTAGTCGCGGGGTGGGTCTGAGACCAACGGGCCACCCTCCTGGCCCCGTATCTGACCAGGACCATCCAAACCGTGTACCGCGGGCTATCAACAGAGGAGGCATGGGACTACACCTGGGTAAAGGCAGCGATCCTAGATGCCTTGGACATCAGCCCGGAAACCTTTCAGCAGCTGTTCTGGATTCTGATCTACCCTATGGGCACCCGACCTCGGTTGGTGGCCCAGGAGCTAAGGGAGGCGTGCAAGCGGTGGCTACAGCCCGAGAGGTGAACCCCAGATGAACTCACTGAGCAAGTTATTATGGAACAATTCATCCACAACCTCCCACCACAAGGATGGGCCTGGCCGCCACCGTCACTCTAATAGAGGATTTCCTCATGGCTGAAGCCATGGGGGGACCGGCGAGTCGAGCCCACCCACCAGGGCCCGAGCGTCCTAACCTAGAGAAGAAGGGGAGCACCTGGACCGAACTGCGAAACCCTTCCAGACGTCCAGAGGTGTCAGTTCAACAAGCCTCAGTGACTCCTGAGCCAGGGGTCAGGGGGACCAACCGAAGCCCCCCCAGGGGCCCTGGGGAAACATCTGCCCGGCCTGGGCATCCTGCAGGACCCTGTTTCTCCTGCAGGAAATACGGACACCTGCAACGTGACTGCACTGAGATGGACTGCAGCTTCGGTCATGTTTGCACGGAAGAAACCTGCGCCCGACGGCCGCACCCCACCAAGATTACGGTGCCAGAAGTTGTCAGGGATTGCCTGACCCTGGCCCTGGTTGATTCAGGCTGCGGCTAGACGCTAATCCGCCAAAGCTTAGGCCTCCCAGCTGACCCGTACCTGGGAATGATTCGGCTGCAATGCATCCACGGTGATGTACGGCCCTACCCCAGTGCCCGAGTCCAGCTAACCATGGATGGGGTCATGCGGCTGATGGTGGTCGGCCTGCCTTCTCGACTAGCCTAGCCAGTGATCCTGGGACGTGATTGACCTGAGTTCCCAGAGATCCTTCACTCTCCCAGAGATCCTTCCTTCTCCAGCAAGTCATCGAGGAGGAAGTACAGGCTATGCTAGACCTGGGAGTCATTGAACCATCGCAGAGTGAATGGCGCAGCCTGGTAGTGATAGTACCCAACCCCAATGGAACACGGTGCTTCTGTATTGTCTTCAGACGTGGCAACACCATTTCAAAATTCGATGCGTACCCAATGCCCTGTGCAGATGAACTACTGGGCCGTTTACGGGAGACCCGCTTCCTTACCACTCTCGATCTGAGCAAAGGGTACTGGCAAATTGCCCTCGACCCTGCCTCCAGGGAAAAGACCGCATTTGCCACCCCCATGGGCCTGTATCAATTTACTCGGATGCCCTTCAGCCTCCATGGGGCACCGGCAATGTCTCAATGGCTGAAGGACGGCATCCTCCAACCCCACCGAGAGTACGCTGCAGCATACCTGGATGATGTGGTTGTTTAAAGCCACCATTGGGAGGACCACCTAGAGCAGGTAGCTGCTGTCCTGAGGTCCCTGCGAGCAGCCAGGTTGATAGCCAATCCAAAAAAATGCCACCTTGGTACACCATCAGGAGAAGACAAGTGAAGCCCCTCATGGGAAAGGTTCAGGCCCTGGCGGTCTGCCCACCGCCCACCACGAAGCGCCAAGTGCTCCAGTTCCTGGGACTTGCTGGCTATCATCGGCATTTTATTCCCTGATTCACATCCATCGCAGCCCCCTTGAACAGGCTTTTGACCAAGGACAGCCCCTGGCATGTGGTTTGGACCCCGGAGTGTGAAGACACCTTTCAGACACTCAAAGAGAGTCTCTGACTTGAACCTGTCCTATATAGCCCAGACTTTGATCGGGAGTTCATCCTCTAGAAGGAACCTCGGAGGTAGGACTTCAGGCTGTCCTGTCCCAGGAGATAGATGGAGAAGAACACCCAGTCTTGTATATTAGCTGAAAATTGTTTCTGCGGGAAAAGAACTACACTGTGGTAGAGAAGGAGGCACTTGCAGTGAAATGGGCCTGTGACGCCCTGCATTACTACCTCCTCGGGGGCCCGTTCACATTGGTCACCAACCACGCCTCACTCCAGTGGCTGGCCAAAATGAAAAATAATAATGCGAGAATAATGTGCTGGTACCTGGCACTACAGCCATATGCTTTTACTCTTCGCCATAGGGTGGGTAAGGACCATGCGAATGCAAACTTTCTGTCCCGCCTGGGAGGTATGGAAGAGTCTGGCCCCGACCAGCGGGAGCCAGACTTGAGAGGGATGTGTGTAGAGAGGTGGTGTGGTCCCCTGCCACCCGGAGAGGGACAAGCCCCTCCGGACACCAGAGGTCAAGGCGCAGTACAGGAAGTATAAAAGCCCAACCCCAGAGCTCACTGGAGGAGCAGCTGCCAGAGAGGCCAGATGCCTGCGGCCTAGCTCCCGGTTGGGAGACCCCAGCAACCAATGGCGGACCCGAACACTGGCCGCCTGACCAATGCCTGATGCTGACCAGAGTCCAGAGGAGCTGCCAAACCTACCCCTTGCCAGTTACCCAGAGGAGCTGCCAAGTCTACCCCTCGCCAGTTACTCAGAGAAGCTGCCAAGTCTACCCCTCACCAGTTACCCAGAGGAGCCCATGGTGCTTGACCCCTTGGAGGACACCATCCGGACCCAGGTACCTTTAGAGGGGGAGTTAGGAAGTAGCCCGGGGGCAGCCAAACCTAGTCTGGCTGTAGCACTGTCAGAGCCTATGTCAGTGTATTGTGGCCAGGATCCCCACTGACTCAGCAGCAGGCCTTCTGCTGCTGCTAGGGCCCCGGGCTGGGACGCAGTGGAGTGGGTGGGCCTGCGGCCCCCCTGCCACCCAACTCGTGGGTGGCAGTTACTCCCTCTCCCAGGCCCTTCTGAGCCGAGAGCTGGGCTGGTTGTTTACCTGTGTTTGCTCAGCCCCTGCCTGAGGGCCTGAGCCATTGACTCTGTGTTGCCCCGCCCCGACCCAGGGCTGGGGCCTGCTAATTATATAACTGTTTGCTCAGCCCCTGCCTGAGGACCTGAGCCCTGGACTCACTATTGCCCGTCAACAACTGGAAGGAAGTACCGAGGCACTTTGGTCCCCTGTTGCCCTGGAGAGGGACGAACCTCAGCCAAACCCCTCTACAGCCTGATAGAAGAAGTCTGTAAATAAACTTCTAAATAAATATTCTGCTCAGTTCCGTGGGGTGGTTCACCTATACAATTGCAGTACTATAAACTCACAGCTATGAGTCACACCATTTACCAGTCAGGTCATAATGGACTCCAATGCAGGATGTCCATGAGGGAGTGTCTACACTTTGAGCTGGGGGTATAATTCTCAGCTCAAGGACACACAACTGCACTAGCTCTGATCAAGTTAGCTTGCTAAAGATAGAGCATAAAGCACTAGCCATCCCAAGTGTGTACCCATCCAAGATGCTAGGCACATACTTAGGGGAGATAGCCCCTTCTGCTGCCAAGGCTACGCTCTATTTTTAGCACGCTAACTCAGTCAGAGCTAGCGTATGTCTCCTCAAGCTGTGAATTACACCCCAAGCTCTAACTGTAGATGTACCCTGAGAGTTGTGGTACACCAGTTTCTTGTAGGTATTTGGTGGCGTGCTATGCATACTACAAGCTCAAAGGCAAGAACTCTAAGTGTTCCAAGCTCTAGGCGCTACATTCCAGCCACTCATAAACTTGTATTGAATAGATGAAGTGTCTTTACAGGCACTGGCAGGAAATAAAGGTTGCAAATACCCTAGGCACAAAGAAGTCTCAATAGCACTTTGTACCACCAGGTGGCCTAACTTTTATCACAACAAATTTGTTAAGGCCCCATTTTCCCATTTGCTCAATACAATATTCAGTGATTGAGAGATGAGAATATTAAGGTGTATACAGTTATTATAGCCTATACTTATTCTGACACACTTCAGTGAGATGGAGGAGCTTATTCCATTATCAGAAAGTGTGTCCAGATTGGATAGCGTGACCCAGACAGAAACTGGAGAATGACCTGCAAATTTCCATGGGATTCACAGGGGTCAAGTAGGAAGTGGCTGGTGGGGCAAAACAAGGTAACAGGAGCTCCAGGGGATCCCTCATGCCTCCAGCCTCTTCACCCTTATGCCCCAGTCTACTCAATTTGATCCTTTCAGCTCCCAGCCAGCAAGGTCTTGAGGCATCCAGCTGCCTTCTCCTCCCTCAGCAGTACCATGCTGGCTGATTACCTACAGGAGTGGAGAGCAGAGGAGGAAAAAGGAACAGTCTTCCTGCTCTCAATGCTGGTACCACAGCACCCTCCAGTAGCAAGGCAGAATCACTGCAGGAGAAACTCTGCTGGGTACCAGCAGCTCTGCTGGCTGTGAGAGAAAATGAAGCTGGAGCTGGAACAATGGAATCTGACAGAAAACACTGCTCTACAGCCAAAATGCTTCTGAAATAAATGTAGTCAAACTTTACTAATTCTGGGTCACTGAGAACGAAAATGATGCTTAAAATTGTTGATTGGCTCTAGTTTTCAAGATACGCTATTGGGTCAGTATATATGACCCTTGACTTGGGAATGGCGCAGAATAAGTGAGTTATAAAGGGAAGGGATCTCAAGTTAAACCAGAAATGACTAAAATACATCTTCGACTGGATCTATGAATAAATCTATGACTGGGTTTGGACAGTACTTGCTTTTTAGGCAAAACAATGAATGATGCAATCTGAAGCTGGTATTGCGTCATACATGATATGAATTGCATCATGTTATTCCTAGAAGTCATGGATGATGCAATCATAACGAAGCTTACATCACTCTGCTGAACAAATTGCCCTATATCAGCTCTAGAAATCATACAGTGTCGTGCTTTCTTATTTGTCAGTGTTTGATTTTGCAAAGGGACACATTTCTGTTTAGCCAAAGTGAGCAGAGATGCCTCGTACTTGTGTGAACAGTGCAGATAACTTCTGCTATGTTTGTGGTGAAGTGACTTTTGCATCACAAAAGCGCAGTATAACCACTATGGTTAAGAAAGCCT
Organism: Terrapene triunguis; assembly: GCF_002925995.2. Lineage (NCBI taxonomy): Eukaryota > Metazoa > Chordata > Testudines > Emydidae > Terrapene > Terrapene triunguis. The sequence goes on along the minus strand of NW_020664522.1, from coordinate 1,606,428 downwards.
ATCACCTTTATTTTGGCTGCAAAATTGGAGATCAGGACAAGAGGTGGGCCCCACACATATGCTGCAACACTTGTGCAACAAATCTTCGCCAGTGGTTGAACAGGAAAAGGAAATCTATGCCTTTTGCAGTGCCAATGATTTGGAGAGAGCCAACAGATCATACCAGCAATTGGTACTTCTGCATGGTGCCTCCAGTTGGGAAAGGTGTGTCAAAGAAGAAAAAGTGGACTGTGCATTATCCAAACATTCCATCAGCTATACGCCCAGTACCCCACGGAGAAGGACTGCCGGTTCCTGATGCACCAGAATCATTCTCACTTGAGTCAGACGAGGAAGAGGATGAAACTTCTGGTCCTGAACCATCAATGTCACAGGACCCACATTTTCTCCCATCCTCCTCCTCTGAACCACACCTCATAACACAAGGTGAACTGAATGACCTTGTCAGGGATTTGGAAATACCCAAGACTAAGGCAGAACTGTTGGGCTCCAGACTACAGCAGTGGAATCTCCTGGCAGGTGATGTTAGGGTTTCCATGTTCCGTGACCGTCAAAAGGATCTTGTCCCATTCTTCTTCATGGAAGGTGATCTTGTAGCCTGCAACAACATCGATGGTGTGATGGCAGTCCTCAACATCGTTCACGATCCAGATGAGTGGAGACTGTTCACTGATTCATCGAAGACGAGTCTTAAAGCTGTTTTACTGCATAATGGCAATGTTTTGTCATCAATTCCAGTTGGTCATGCAGTCCATATGAAGGAAACCTATGACAACATGAAACAACTTTTGAGGTGCATAAACTATGACCAACATCAGTGGCAGCTTTGTGGCGATTTGAAGGTTATTGCTCTCTTGCTTGGTCTGCAGACTGGATACACAAAGTACTGCTGTTTTCTCTGTGAATGGGATAGTCATGCAAGAGATTCCCACTACATCAAGAAACATTGGCCACTCCGACAGTCATTGGAGCCTGGGAGGAAAAGTGTTCAGCATCCACCACTTGTTGAATCAAGGAAGATTTTGTTACCACCCTTACACATCAAGCTGGGTCTGATGAAGAACTTTGTCAAGGCCATTGACAAAACACAAGCAGCTTTCAAGTACCTCCATGGAAAATTTCCAAGGTTAAGTGAAGCTAAGATAAAGGAAGGTGTCTTTGTTGGTCCTCAGATTCATGAACTTCTTCGAGATGATGCATTTGACCATGCACTGCGTGGCAAGGAAAAGACGGCATGGAAAGCCTTCCAGTTAGTGGCAATACATTTTCTCGGAAACAACAAGGCAGACAACTACAGGTTGTTGGTGGAAAACCTCCTCAAGGCATACAAAAGCCTTGGTTGCAACATTTGCACTCTCATCTAGATTTTTTTCCACCGAACTGCGGAGCAGTGAGCGACGAGCACGGCGAGTGATTTCACCAGGACATTGCAACAATGGAGAAACGCTATCAGGGCAAATGGAGCCCATCAATGCTTGCAGACTATGGCTGGACAGTGACAAGAGATGCTCCATTTAATGAATACAAGAGACAAGCCAAGAAGCGCCGAGTAGACACTGAATAGGACTAAACTATGTACATAATAGTTTTTTGCCTTTTGTTTCATAATAAATTTTATTTATATAACCCTTTTGCTGATTTTGAAAGTGTTACATAAACAGGACAGGTGAAATATTATCATGTAAAGCAACCATAAACACATGAAAAGACCTAGGTTTACAATTTATGATTAAAACTCTACTATCTACACAATATACATAGACATAAAATGTAAAAACTTAAATATCTTAGAAACAGTAGCCAATCAGTTGTTTTAATTGTCATATTTGAATTCAGCACATCAAAATACATAATAAATAGCACATTTTATCTCGAAGCAGACGACTTCTCAAAAATTGTAGACCAGTGAAATTAGAGCTGGTTGGAAAATGAAATTTCCATTCTGCAGGAAGTTCCAACATTTTGAAATTTGTTTTCATTCTGAATTGGAATGAAAAGCTGAAATTTCTAAGTTTGCCGTGGAATAGAAATTCTGAAAAATTTCCGTTCATAACCATTGAAACATTTTCTTTCCACAATGTCAAAATGTTTCATTTCAATAAGGTAAAAACATTTTGTTTCAATAATGTCAAAATACATTTAGTATAAAATATTAAATCAATATAAATATAACATAACATTAACATATTATAATATAAAGTCTAAATTAAACATCTTGACATTATCAACATGAAAGAAGTTGAAAAACTGACTTGACATTATTGAAACACAATGATAAATTTGAAATGCACCATTTTAACTATCTTGCATCAAAAATTGTCAAAAGCGACATGTTTCTGCAAAATTTTTCACTTTTGACAACTCTGCATTTTCCAACAGAAAATTGTTGTCACTTTTTTTTAACCTTCTCTACATAAAATCCAGGCCAGCCATTCTTATTTTCAAGAGTTTAAATAAGGAAGTAAGACAACAGTTTAGGCCCTGTAGCTTGAGAAAACCTGCAAGAGCAAAGCAGCCATCTTCCAGGTTGCTTTCCACAACCTGCTGCTCACATGCACACTCTCCCTCTATCGCTCTGCCTGTGATTGATCCTAGTGCCTTCTCGATGTCATTTTCCTCTTACTGTTCACTCAAAATCACAGAGTCCTCTACCACAGTGGTTCTCAAAGTGTGGGTTGGGACCTCAAAGTGGGTCATGACCCTGTTTTAATGGGGTCACCAGAGCTGGTGTTAGACTTGCTGGGGCCTGGGGTTGAAGCAGAAGCCTGAGCCCTACTGCCCAGGTCTCAAGCCCTTAGACTTCAGCTTTGTCCACCCTTCACAGGCCGTGGGACTTGGGCGGGCTCAGGCTTCGGTCCCCCCTCCTGTGTCATGTGGTAATTCCTGTTGGCTTGGGGGTCAGAAGGGGGTCGCAGTGCAATGAAGTTTGAGAACCACTGCTTTTTACCGGCCAAATATTGAACTGGGTCCCCCTATCCCTCACAATGGCCTGTGACACAATCCTTTTCTTTAGGAGGAGAGAGTATCACTAATGAGCCAGCGGGTTCACTATGAGAGGAAAACCCAGATTCAAGATTGTAGCATCCCCTTGCACAAGTGCACAGTATTGCCATCCACAAAAGTTAAAAAATCAAGAGTCAGACTACAAAAAAATCATGAGATTGACCCTAAAATCATCAGGGTTTTGTTTGGGGGGGGGTTGTTTTTTGTTTTTTTTACATGTTATGTTGTTTGTAGTCTGTCTTTTGATTTTTGAAGTCCCTCTGCTCCCCCCCACCATGTGTGTGCAACAATTACAATATTGCCAGCTCCCCCAAATATACAGAGTAAGATGATTTTGTCCCACACTGCAGGAGCTCTCACAGCAAGATCAAATGACAATGATTTGTATAAAATGTAGCCTGATGGTGTGGAGTGTCCAGATTCTCCCTAAACCCCCAAATTCTAATTGTGTATGTCCCCCCAGCCACAGTTCAGCTCAGATCCCCGAACCCTACATCTTCCCTTGCTCCTCAGTGCACCTCTGCTCCTCCTGCAGCTTCAGGGATTCTTCACCCCTTCCCAGGTCTGGGAGCATTTGCATCAGGATCCCCATTCTCCCCCTTTCCAGGCCTCAGTGAGGGGGGGGGGGAGATATCTCAAGCTTCAATCCACCCCCATTCCCAGTCCTGATGTTTCAGGGATGGAGAGGAGAAAGGGGGAGCAGACTGACCCATTTTTCGCTGGAGTTCGGGAATGGAGCAGCCTCAAGCTGCTGGCCTCTTTCTCGTTTCCTTTTCCCTGCAGTAAGAATGTTGTCTCTTCCCCAGCAGGCAGGGAAGTAAGGAAAGCAGCCAATCAGAGCAAGGCTGAAAATTGTGTGCAGGCTGGTTTCTTGAGTCTTGGCCCAATTATCTCCAGCAGGAGTCAAAATCACATTACTAATGATTAAATTGTGAGCGTTGACAACATTGGCTGCATGTGATGAGGATGGCTTTTTGCCTCCTTTCCTCCCATTCCCCCCACCCTTGTGGCCATATTCTAACCTTTAATTATCAAAACTACAACAAGTTGACATCTCTCATCTTCAAAGCCTATGCCATTTTCAGGTACCATTGCCCCTTTGAAATAAATGTGTGTCACACAAGAGTGCTGGTATGAGAACACTCTATTTCCTGGCACACAACAGAGACCTTTATCTATTGACTCCAGTAGCTAGTGTAGTTATACCATTCACTGACCTGTAAAGCAACAAAAACAAAGACCCTGCCATATAGATTTGTCTGTTTCCTGCTTATCATGAAAGGAAACTATATTCACTTACAGGTCCTTTGCATCTGACGTCAGACACAAATCACTTTTTAACGCTCTTAGAACAAAATAAACTATTTGCTTAACTAGGAGGAAAGGCTTATAACACTTCACCAACAAGCTAAGCACGCCAGAAAATTTGGAGAGATTGATAATTAATGATGACACCAGAAATGTTGCTAGTTTTGAGGAGAAAGATGTAACATTTAGCACACTTTAGTGGCCCTGTGTTGCCATTTATGGAAAAATATTTCCGTAGCTTCCAAAGGACCAGTGTTTTTAGCACTCAGCCCTGTGTGACCTACATAAAATGTGTAAAATAAGCAAAATGTAAGCAGGAAATATATTCTCAATCTGGGTCCTCAGGATCATCCATTTTCTGAAAAGAGGAAATACAGAATAATTTATCTTATGCTTAGAAATTAACAAAGCCCAGAACCCAAGTGGGATTTTACAGGGAAAATGCATTTTGACAAATCCAATACTAAAAGGGAATAGATAGTTTACTAAGTCAAATGAAATATTAGATGCTGCTGAACATTTTAAATTAAGTTCTTATAAATATTTCCTTCTGGTATTTTCCCTTAAATTTCAACTGGGTGTCTCTGAGTGCAATACTACATATTAACAACATTTCAGATGTTCTCAGATTACAGTTTAAGCACTACAGTTGTTTTGGAGGTTGCCTGCCTTCCTGTAGTTTTAGGCTTGCCGTTGTGATGTTGGTCAGTATTTGAGGAGAAGGAGGAGGAATAGGATTATAAAATGAAAAATCAAGCCCAGAATGAAGAGGCGAGTCAAAGACTTTCTGATCAATTAAAAAGAAGTTCCTATCACTAGATTGCAGAAGTGAGCTCTCACATGGGACCTAGAAAAAGCCTAGGAAAAGTATGAAACTGTAACATTGGAGTAGGACTGAGATTTCCCAAAATTAATTTCTACTTTTTTTAAAATTCAAAAATTTTGCTTCAAAATTCACATTGTGCTAGGAACTGTTGTCCACATACCTATTCCATATCCATTCAAAATCCAAAATCCATTCCTGGCAGGAACATACACCCCATTTAGGAATCTGTGTGACTCTCATACATAGTGAAGTCTACATCAAGAGGAGTCTCCCTGAGACTAATAATAACAGTCATCACTTGGCATAAGGAATGAAACGTGAACTTCATTTCTCTGTCAGTCTGAATTGAACTCTGTGTTACCCCTGCAGCTACAGTGGGAGCAAACTATTAAAGAGTGAAACACACAATGACTTATTAGCCAGTCCCTTCAAGTGCATTGTGGTTGGTCAAACTGAATCAGAGCAACAAGTATTTCTACAGCCAAAAAAACCTGTATCACCAATCACAGATCTGATGTCCTGTTCTAGTCTCCCATTCTCCAGTGACTGGAGGTTGAATTATGTTCACACTTTATGGTGGAATATGTTGCATCACTCAACAGAAACCCACCAGTCAATTAAGAAGAGACAGGCACTGAGGTGAGTGTCAATCTTGGCTAAAATGATGCTGGCTCCAAGTTAACACTGAGTCTTCAGAGTGGAGATTAAAATTTGCAGGAAATTCAGGCCTCCAACTGGGATGAAAGAGACACCCTGTGCCAGAGACAGGAATAGCAACAGATTAAATGTATTCAGCTATTTCCATAGGACACATTGTACAAACATTAGTCTCATTGATTAACAAGATGTTAATAATTAATATGACCCTCATTACAATTTAATTAAAGGTCTTTATTAAAGCATGACCACTAGGTATTTGGCAGGACATGTATCCTTCTGTGTGCCTTATTGACTTAATTCTTCATGATCCATGGATTGCACACAAAATTAATCATCTCAGTGTGACATTCATGCCCCTGATCAGTGTAGTAAACTTGACTAAAAGCATTTGTAACTCAACTGCAGATCATACATTAATTATAAATCTTATTATGAGGCCACTTACTTCCAGCAAAGGTTACCTCCTCTGACAGCAGATGGCACCATGGTTTCTGTTTAGGGAAAGGTAATAAACAAAAGACTAGAAGGAAAATCTATGTAAGTAGCAATAGTTCTGTTCTCTCCTTATGAATTCTGCAACCTTCTGTTATAAAAGGCTGGAAACCAAACCCTCTGTCTCAGATGTTATTTGTTGTGTTCAAATAGACAGCTATAGTTAAAAAACAAAAAAGACAATACATAGTCTTACCAGTCCTGGGAGGCTGAGGCACAAGATAGAAATATTAAGGATTCTCCATCACAGTCAATTTTAAAATCAAGATTAGATGTTTTTTCTAAAAAACATGCTCTAGGAATTGGAGGGGGGGGAAGTTCCATAGCTGCGGAGCCGGCACTTGAGACGAAGGCAGCAAGCTGAGCTTCCCTGGTTGCCCCTGTGCCTAGGAGTCACACATGCCGGCCACTTCCAGGAGCACATGGAGGCAGGGCAGGCAGGGAGCCTGCTTTAGCCCCACTGTGCTGCCGACCCAACTTTTAACGGCCCGGTCAGCAGTGCTGACTGGAGTCACCTTTTTGACCAGGCGTTCCAGTTGAAAACCGGACGCCTGTCAACCCTAGCTCATCCAGCCCCAAATGCAGGGCCGGGGGGAGGGAGACCAGGGCCCACCCTGCTACACCGGGTCCCAGCCCAAGGCCCTAGAAGCAATGGGTGATCCCGTCACAGGGTTAGCAGGGAAGCGTGGGGTCACTGGTTTTTCTCCGGGCAACACAGTCAAGTCAATGTTTCAATTCCGTGGGCTACTTTCTATGGGAGGCTGGTGGGGCTGCTCCTTGACTGCTGGGGCCTGGCTTCTTGTCTCCATGTTGAGCGGCTCACTCTCTGCTTCCTCTCTGGATCTCTCCATCTCCCAGGGCAACGGCTGGCCTTCTCCACAGGCTGGCTCAGGGGAGTCATCGTCTGCCCCAGACAGTCAAGGGCTCTGCTGGTGCTTCAGCTCCCTGGGAAGGACATCTGATTCTTTCCCTGTTCTGTCCCCAGCTGAGCTCCAGGCCCTGCTCTTATACTTCCTGCCCCACCCCTGTACTTCCTGCAATGGGGGCAGAGCAGGGTTAGCTGAGTCCAGCAAGGTGGGTTAACCCCCTCTGTCCCAGAGTGAGGCTACTCTGCAGCACTACACACATGCACCCCCTCAAGTCCATCTCCGACTAGAGGTGGCAGATTCATCTTCCCCCACCTGGGGAAAAAATATGCCTTGAGTGTGCGTTTCCAGTTTCATGTCCAACTGAGAAGGCGTATGGCTGGAGGGTCAAATACCACCTCATTAACTGTGGGTTGATCTCTTTTGCAATATGCAGCTACATCAATGGGGAGCGGTTGGTCACTGGCATAAAGGGAGCTCCCAGCAGATAATACCACAAAGCTTCTACGGCCCACTTGACAGTGAGGGCCTCCTTTTTGATTATAGAGTAATTCCACTTGTGGGGAAACAACTTTCAACTTATGTAAATCACAGGGAGCTCCTCTCCCTCAACTTTTTGGGAGAGGACCACTCCCAGCCCCACTTCCGAGGTGTCCGTTTGAAGGATGAACTCACAAGAGAAGTCGCGTTGAACAGCTCAGGTTCTTGCACAAGCAGTCTTTAAGTGCCTGGAAGACTTAGTCGCAGTCTTCTTTCCAGCAAATTTGTTTGGGGGCTGTCCTTCTTCAGCAGTACGGTAAAGGGGGCTGCGACCGATGAGAAGTTGGGGACAGCAGCAGTAATAGCCCGCTAACCCAAGGAACTGCCGCCTTCTTGGTTGACGGCGGTGGATAGGTCTGAGGGGCCTGGACTTTACCAACAAGGGGATGGACGTGGCTGCACTCCAGGGTGTATTTTAGATAGGTGGTCTCTTCCCAGCCTAGTTTGCTTTTGGCGGGATTCACCGTGGGCTCGGTGGCGCATAGAGCTTGAAGGATAGCCGCCACTTGGTTGAGATGGTCTCCCCCGTTACTGCTATACATGACCACGCCGTCCAAGTAGGTGGCTGCATAAGTGCCATGAGGCTGTAGGATGTGGTCCATCAAAGTGCTGAAAGGTGACTGGGGCCCCATAGAGCCTGAATGGTATCCTGTAAATTGGTATAGTCCCACTGGAGTGGCAAAGGCCATCTTCTCCTTGGAGGTTGCATCCAGCAGAATCTGCCAGTACCCTTTTGTGAAGTCTAGGGTGGTAATGTAGTGAGCATCACCAAGCCAACTGAACAATTTGTTAACCCAGGGCACCAAGTACACATCTAACTTTGATATTGTGCCCATCCTCCTAAAGTCTATACAGAATCTGAGGGTCCCATCGGGTTTCAGAACCAGAATGATGGGGCTGTGCCACTCCCTCTGAGACTCCTCAGTTACCCCAAGCTCTATCATGGCTTGGATCTCCTTCTCCACTGCAGTACGGGCCAAGTGTTCTCACGGACTATGTTTCCTGACACTGTCAGGATCGTGTGCTGCATGAGGGTGGTTTGTCCTGACTGGGCCCTGAAGGTCTTGGGGAAGGCTTTCAACAGACTACTGACTTGCTTCTTTTGCTCATGAGTCAGAGTGTCTCTGATTTGGGGTTCCTCAGTGTCTGTCGGGACTGGGACCTGTGGATCAAATTCCGGTTCGGGGCTATAAGGAACAATCATCAGACCCCGTCCAGATCCTGCAAGGGTTTTAAGAGGTTGATGTGATAAATTTGTCATTTCTTTCTCTTGTCCAGCTACCAGATCTCATAGTTAATGGGCCCCACTCAGCAGATCACTTCATAGGACCCCTGCCATCGGGCAAACAGTTTTGATTCCTCGGAGGGGAGCAACAGGAGAACCCTAACCCCGGGCTCAAAGACCCTTTCCCAGGCCCTGTGGTTATAAGCCTGCTCCTGTGACTTCTGAACATTGTAGAGGTTGTCACATAATAAGGCACCCACCTTCTCCAGATGGTTCCACAGTTGGAGTATGTACTGCAGGAGACCTTGCAACGGGGAAGGTGCCTGCTCTCAGCTCTCACACACCAGGTCCAGGAGTGCCCATGGCAGCCTCCCATAAAGCAGCTTAAATGGAGCATTTGGTTGGTGATTGGAGAACTTCCTGAATTGCAAATAGCAAAAGGAGGATGAGCTGGTCCCAGTAGCAGAACTCCCTTGGGGAAAACCTCCGGAGCATGACCTTGAGGGTTCTGTTGAAATGTTTGACTAAGCTGTCAATATGAGAGTGATACACAGACTTCTGCATCATCTTAATGCCCAGCAGATCACCGACTTGTTTGAGCAGCCTCAAATTAAAGTTTGTCCCCAGGTCTGTCACGATTTCTCAGGGGAAGCCTACTTGAGCAAAGACCTTGAATATCTTGGCTGCAATAGTCCAGGCTGTGATGTTCCAGAGTGGGATTGCTCCAGGGAAGCTGATAGCGTACTCCATGATCACCAAAATGTACCTGAAAATGGTGATGGTCTCCTCAAGGGGCCCCATCATGCGGTCCATGGCAATCCTCTAGAAGGTGTGACAAAGTTCCTCCTCTATCTTGGTGGGTCCTGCGCTTATTGGCGGATTTTCTTGCCTCAGAGATTCACCATGTGGGTTGGGGACCAGCCCAGAGACCTTCCCCTCTGGAAGAACCCACAGTCCAGGTCAATTGGGAGGTTTGGGGGGAACCCGGGCCCACCCTCTACTCCGGGTTCCAGCCCAGGGCCCTGTGGACTGCAGCTGTCTATAGTGCCTCCTGTAACAGCTGCATGACAGCTACAACTCCCTGGGCTACTTCCCCATGGCCTCCTCCAAACACCTTCCTTAGTCTCACCACAGGACTTTCCTCCTGGAGTCTGATAACGCTTGTGCTCCTCAGTCCTCCAGCAGCACACCCTCACCCTCTCACTCTCAGCTCCTTGCGCCTCTTGCTCCCAGCTCCTCA